>NW_012026774.1:59669-60309 GCF_000956235.1 Wasmannia auropunctata
GTTCAGACGTGTGCTCTTCCGATCTTTTATCACAAAGCTTATTTGTACGAAAATAAAATAATTTTATCAAAGCTTATTTTTTTCTAAACACAAAATAAATACATCTTTCTGAGAGACTTTGATAAAAACGAAAATAAAAAAAAGATTTTTAGCTGAAGTAATGTGATGCCTCATTTATTTCTTTTTGGAGGATTTGTATTTCGACGATTTGTACGCCCCCAATTGTAATGAGCAGACGACAATCTGTATAGAAAACGCATGAAGCGCTCTTGTTGCCGATGTACGCCTGCTCTTGTGCCTCTTGGTCTTCTACCTATAAAAGTGATAAATTGATTATGAATAGAAAAATTTATTACTCTAGAATAATTACTCAGAAAAATTAATGAGATAATAATAATATATTATTACTTGAAACATGTGAGGTGGTTTCGGTGTTATAATGAGCAGAATCAGCGGTATTTGAAGCATTATTATCAATCTGTACAAATAATGAAAAATAAATAAAGAAGTAAAAGTGAAAATATATTTGAGTGTTCAGAGTATGTAATACGTATGAGTAAAAGAAACAAAGAGAGAGAGAGAGAAAGAGAGAGAGAGAGAGAGAGAGAGTGTGTGTGTGTGTGTGTGTGTGTGAGAGATC
>NW_012026774.1:62077-63260 GCF_000956235.1 Wasmannia auropunctata
GAGAGAGGGAGAAGTATGCTATCAAAGCTCTATTATGTTAATCTATTGTTTATTAATGTTAAATAAAAATAGTATACGACACAATAGCGCTGATAATACACTTTCCCGCATCTAAATAAAATCAGGAAATAATGTCCCGCGACATGTAACTTACGGATGGCTGTGCGGCACTAACGAAAATCGGCTGAGTGGAAACTTTCATTCTTTCGTCGGACACGAGAATTCGTCCATAAAATCGTCTAACTATAAATATAGAAAAAAATAACGACAAATCAAACATTAATATGTAAAAATTAATATATGTTTAGTAAATATAACCTACCTCTATATCCTCCATCATAGTACACATAACTTATTATTATGGGCTTCCGCTTCCATGATGCTTAATTAAGAATGTACGACAATAATCGGATTCACCAGAAGTGATGTTAAGAATGTGCGACAATAAAAGTGTGCGACAATAATCGGATATATGGACGATCCGTATCGATTGCGATATAAACGCATATCGATGTACATCATGGCGCTACCAAACACAGTTCGAATTAATATATATTGCAATGAGATTATCGACTGTATTATCGACTTGACTTAGTTTACATAGAGATGGTACGACGTGATACCAATCGATTTCTATGAAACTCATAGTATTAATAGGCATCAGTGTCGAGTATATTATTAGTAATAAATGATAAAATGCACTTCTTAAGTGATTGCAAGAAAAACGAAGTTGAAAATTCCAATGTCTTAATTGATAAGCAAGTTCAGTAGAACGTTTTATCAGTGAGCTGGTAGCAGAGTAGTAGCGCACTAGTTAGATAAGGAGATCTAATTCCTGATTGGCCAAGGAATCTGCCGCCATGTTTCAGGCTATCAATAGTTAAGATGTAAAAAACCAGACTTTTAGCTTCTTCTTCTTCTTTCGTAGCCCCTGGTTGTCAGATCCAGACGGATCTCAGTACCATGCAGATATATGATCCGGATGTCAGAGGGCTTGATTTCCGGAATGGTTTTGATTCGTCCAAGTAGTCTGGGTTGCGTCGAGCCTAAGAAAAGGGGAGTCTCCCAAATCTCGAGCTCAACATTAAAGACTAATCTCTAATAGTTCACCAGTTTTTTTGAGAAAATCTATAATGGCATGCACTATTCTAAGATTTATATTTTCGATCAAGAGTTCCACGCT
>NW_012026774.1:63310-65083 GCF_000956235.1 Wasmannia auropunctata
GACCGAAGTCAGTTAAATTACTTTTGGCCTACGTCCTGGATTTAGTTTATGACGTGGATGTTTTTGCGGTAGTTGTTTACTGAGGAAGGGTCCGTAACAACTGTCGAACAGGCGATAACTCGTCGTCCAATGGTACTTGTTTTTCGCGATCTTGGTTTTTGAACAACATGTTCAGCGGCGGCGTTGCGAGGGCGAGTTTCGAAACGCGTTAAGCGACACTCTTTCTTTTCCCCCTTTTACAATACGCTCAAACACGGATATTATGTTATACATTTAAAATTATATAAGGTAACAGTTTAATGTTATAATATCAGTTTGATATTGTGTTATACATTTAATATTATATAAGGTAATAGTTTAGCGTTATAATACCAGTTTGATATTATGTTATACATTTAACGTTATATAAAATAATAGTTTAATTTTATAATATTGGTTTGATATTACGTTATATATTTAATATTATATAAAATAACAGTTTAATATTATAATAATAATTTGATATTATATAATCTTCATTTAAACTCTATGATTGTGAGAGACAATCAAGCGTGATTCACGTGTTCCGCGCGCGCTCACGTTCGGTGCGCGTGAACGGGCAATGGGACTTCTCGGAAAACGCGAATTCGGGAATCGAACTACGGATCAAAGGGCAATCCACCACTTTCTAATTTTCCGAGAATTTCCATTTTCCCCTCGTCCCTTTGCCACCAACCTACCAGTATATAAGAGCGCCGATTTTGACGATACTTCACTCATTTTCGTATCGCGCTGCCCTCGGCGACGATACACCGGGACAAGAGCGTCGCTATAAGCGCAACTCAACATTAAAAGGTTTATATTAGTAGAATCTTCTCTTTCTCTTTATAACGCCCTGCCATAGCAGCACTCTTATTTTTCTGTCAACTACTTCCCACATTTCTTAAATCGCGCCTACCAAGGGCGTATTATCCTCCTTCACCCTTGTTATATTATCGTCTCGGCCAGATGTACTCCCACCTTCCACATTTCCTAAATCGCGCTTGCCAAAGGCGTATGCCCCTTCTTACTCTCTGTTACATTATCCCTTCTGTCAGGTGTACTCCCACCGTCTACTCCCTCAATCGCGCCTACCAAAGGCGTATGTCCCTGTTGTCACTCTGTACGGATTAGACTTACGAATAGGGAACACCAATCCTTGTCTATTTCCCCCTCTTTTTCTTCTTTTTTTTCTCTCTTTTTCTGTCACATATATATATAAACAAACGTCCTTCGCGTGACTAGATAAAGGGACATCAAATCAATCAGTCGGTTTCACACACGCGTGTAGTCAGGACGCGATGGAGCAACCCAAGCGCAGGTAGGCTCTTAAGACCTTAGTATACGAATATATAGGCCGCCACCCACACAAAAAATTATTGACTATTAAAGGGCACGACGATCCAGGGCTGGGGGCCGGAAACGGACTCTGAGGCGGCTACGGAAGGAGTTATTCCAACCGGGGAACTTCGACCCTTCCTGCCTCGACGGGCATCCGGGGTATTTCACTTACTCCCCCGAGAATCCACCCTCCTTCTCTAGGGCCCTTTGCGCCCTCTGAAAAGACACGCAAGGCCCCTCCTCACGAGTCCCGTCACCCCTTTGCAGGCCCCCTTCTCCTCCGCGAGCCGACGCCTACGCCCCTGTTCGGGTACCGACTCGCCCTTTAAGGGTAGGTCGGCAGGCTCCTCCGCGCGCCAGCAATCCGGTACCAAAGGCATTGCCCCGCATACAAGAAATTCAAGTAGTCAATTA
>NW_012026774.1:65103-66914 GCF_000956235.1 Wasmannia auropunctata
TTGTAAAGAATCAGTAAGTCATTTAATGAATTATGGATTTCAAAAGTAGAGACTTTAAGCTGTGAAATGCTTTTTCGATCGTTATGTTATGATAATTTTTGACAAAGTTGCTCTATCTTGAATTTTTAGAAATTATCGATATATTAACGCAGTGTCCGGTCAATTAGTTTGGTGACTGTATATACATAATCTGTTTGCATGTTTTAATTATAATATATATTCTAATACATATGTATAATACTTACCTACTGCAAATTATTCCTTCCTTTAGAAAATTAATCACTATGAATTATATTTCCCTTCTTCCTAAATTACATCTTTACAAAATCACTACAAAACTCAACAATTACAGTCATACATAATGCCTACACTCTACAGACATAGTATGTCTATATGTAGACTAAGCGTCTACAGTTATTTGAGGAGTGGGGGTAAGGTATGTGTAGAAAAGGACAACCTTAACTTTGTGAATGTACGTTCGAGAAAGACGCATACGCGAACATAGCGCGAACAAGAGAGAACGTACAATCACAAAGTACAGCTGGTATTCTTTTCTACGTACACTTTACTCTCACTTCCTTATAATGCTCGGCCGGATGTATGGCTGTTCCAAAATCTACATGCACTACAGATTTTTAGCGTTGGCAGTGAATTTTGGTACTAGCTGCTGCCATCATGTCGTATATCACATTGCGACACGTACGTTGTCTTTTTCTTCGACAATTGATGGTTTCCTTGATAGAAGTCGACGTGACCCAAACTAATGTAGTCCGTAGGCTTGTATTACGATGCACGAGTAATTGTAGACACCCGGCTTTCGTCATCCCAAAAAATAATGCAATTTTCGGACCAAAGCGGAATTAACACGTCCACCCCGATCGAGCTCAAACTGCCAAACGAGACTGGCGCAGGCCTTGCGCCCCTTACGACAGGTTGCGAACCTAGCGCGTTGTATAAGAATCTGTCTGCAAGTACGGATCCGATTCGTATCTGTTTCTATCTGCATTGTGTACGTATCGGATGCTGACGGTAATCTATTCGCAAATGCGCAACATTTTGCATAATATCAAAATGTGTACACAATTTGGACAGAAACAGGAATCGGATCCGTACTTGAGGATTTCTATACATCAACATTATTATACATACAAATGCAGATGAATGCGATATCCGTGCAGCAAATGTACTTTCATAAAAAACCATTATTTGCTAAACTCACTTTTTATCGATCTAACGTGCTTGGAAAAAGTTTTATAATTTAACTTAAGTGCCAATTAATTATTTTCTTTATTACACAACTTAATTCTTTATCTGAAAATTTTACAACTAATATTTTATCATGTTCATAGAATATGAGGGAAATACAAAAGATTTTTCACTATCTTTCTGACAAATACAATTATTTCGTATATTCTTAAATATATGTGTTGCTAGGTGATAATTATAGTAATCAATGATGAAGTGACTGTAAAAAATAGCGATTCTGGTGCAATTAAACTTTTATAATACATTCTTCAGAATCTATGATTTGTAATATTAAACAATTGTTAAAATTGTACAACGAATATTCAAACAACCAATACCATTTATATCTTTTACTTCCAGACTGTGTTTGCGGATAGATGCAGAGATAGCAATCGCGACGAATAGTATGCGGACAGAAACAGATAGGATTTCTGTACGTAATTACGGACAGATGCAGACAGCAATCGCTACGTATAGAATGTGAACAGAAACGGATAGGCTTTCTGTACGTAATTGCGGACAAATGCAGATAGCAATCGCGACGAATTGTGTAGATCGGAAGAGCA
>NW_012026774.1:66934-69438 GCF_000956235.1 Wasmannia auropunctata
AGAGATGTGTATAAGAGACAACGACTTCTCTTTTGGATTTCTCTTCGATATCAGATAAGTTTTACTACAATTTCTATTTGTAAGTCCGTTTTCAATATATGTATTATAAAAACGTTAGCATGCTATGAAATTATTTTTAATAGTAATTAAGAATTTAATAATGTACCAAAAAATACGAGTACAATTTCTGAGATCTTTGATGAAAAAAATAATAAATAACGCGTGCGAAGCGCGCGTCTGTAATGCTAGTACAATAAAATGTACTTGGTATTTTTTTCTATTTTTTATATTTTTTAAGTGCATTTCACTAATTTTTACGGTTTTTAAATTATTTCTTACATTGCACTTTTAGAACATACAATTATTATTTACAAGTTTGAAATAATTTTACCTAATTAATATAATACATATGTACTCAAAGATTTTTTTCGATTTAAACATATTCAGACACTTTTTGCACAAGTACATATAGTTGTGTGTAAAATTTAAAATTTAAAATAATGTTAAGTAAAAAATAATATTAAGTATATTAAGTAAATATTATACAATTACAATAATATTAAGTAAAAAAATATACTCAACTTTTTAATAAACTGTACTAATAAAATGATGAAATAAATAAAGTAATGATATTTCTTTAACAAGGAGATAACAAATTTAAATTGCGAAATGCCAACTAAGTCATAGTCCATTTGTTGAAGAATGTTAGATATATTAAATAAAAGGATTTCCATAAATGAACTTTGGCTTTTAACAAAATTTCTAAATAAATTTGAGCGTCCGATTGTAATAAAT
The DNA here is from genome assembly GCF_000956235.1 of Wasmannia auropunctata. NCBI lineage: Eukaryota > Metazoa > Arthropoda > Insecta > Hymenoptera > Formicidae > Wasmannia > Wasmannia auropunctata. Next base: position 67,730 of record NW_012026774.1, read on the forward strand.
ACTTGAATCGTGCATCGATAAGTAGAAAAGTGATGTAAAACTGAGCAGACTGAGGCGTCGTGTGTTCTTTTTTTTGCGATCGACGAAAGTTCAACACAAATTCGAATATCAGCAGTGTCATTTTTTTTTAAATGAATTTTATATTTTCTAATATATAATTAATTTACCTTTTTGATTCAAACAAAAATACTTTGTTTCAAACAAAAATTATTGCACAATTTTCATTATAAATAATAACAAATAACAAAAGTTTTAAAAATATTATTTATTTATTATAAAAATCTCACATTGCCGTACAATTTTATGAAAAGATGAAAGTTAAAATGTACGTCCTACGTTAAAAACATTAAAGACACAAGTAGAACGTACCATAAACATTTTATATATGTTTTGTTATTTTTACAAATAATAATACATTTATGTACATACACATTTTATGCTATAAATATTTGAAGGAAAACATAGTATAATATAAATCAATCATATTTTCCTCCAAATATTTACAACATGAAATATGTTTGTACAAATATTTTATTTATAAAATGTTTGTTCTACTTGTATTTTAAATGTTTCTAAATTGATTTTTATCCGTAAAATTATTTGATAAAGTCAAAATTTTATAATAAATAATTGTAATTTTTTAAGCTGTTATTTATTATTATTTATAATGAAAATTGTGCTGGAATTAGTATTTTTACATAAAAAAAAAAGGTAAATTAATTATAGATTAAAAATAAAATTTTAAAAATAATTGATATTACGGGGATCGAACTCGCGTCAGTCATCGGCTGCACGAAAGTGAACACAGCGTATCTCAGTCTGCTCGGCTACATCACTTCTTGAGTTATGGGTGTTCAATTCTAGTACTTATATTACAATCAATCAAATGGGTGATACCCGATTGACCACGTCCCGATTGACCACCAGCCACTCACAGCGCTTGAACAGTGGAAAATCTCTAGGCACCGGCCGCTGTGAGTGGCTGTGGTCAATCGGGACGTGGTCAAACGGGACGCTCCCAATCAAACGCTTAATTTTCTTAGTAATTTTTTCTTGATCCATTTACTGTGTTAACATATTCAACCTTCCTCTTCGAATGAACTATGGCTCATCTCATTTAGCATTTCGCAATTTGTGCCATCTGTAAATATATTTAATTTTATATGCGCCGCTTATTTATTATCACGCGCCTTTAATCGCAAGTCATTATAAATACGTAATATATACTTTACGGGAGACAATACTGTGACTCCTTATTATATGATATATTTTGTGTTTTCTTTTTCTTCACTATTACCTTCTTACTCATTCTTTAGTGGTATTCAAACTTTCGCGGTAACTAGCGCGACATGTTACTGCGTAAGGGTGGCGCAGCCCAACCTGAGAGGCCCAAACGAACACGCGAGGAAATTGTATTGCGAGGTGATCCACTCAGTTATCTTTTACGGAGCACCAATTTGGGCTCCCACATTGCTAAAAGATAAGAGAACTAAGTTGGCTATTCGAGCTGTGCAGAGAAAAATCGCGATACGTGTAGTGGCGGCGTACAAGACAGTGTCTTACACAGCGGCGTTTCTACTAGCTAGGGTTATCTCGGTTGACTATTTAGCGGATAGATACAGGGATGTGTATATGGACACGCGAGCAATTCAAGCCGAGGAGATACGGATTACATAACGCATGCACGACACTATACGGGAAAGGGCATT
>NW_012026774.1:69488-70104 GCF_000956235.1 Wasmannia auropunctata
GCCTAAGTGACTGGAGTTCAGACGTGTGCTCTTCCGATCTTGTTGAATATTTTACATATTTAAGAATTATTTAATATAAATAAGTAATTCAAGTATTATTTAATATACTATGTTTACATTATTTGAATATTTTTTGTAAAATTGATAATCAATTCACAATATTGTTGCGCCCGTGGTATTGCACCCGTGTATCGGCGAGTTTCCCGCGTCGACCGGTATCGATCGCAGAAGCGGACAAGAGAGGATCGTCCTCTTAGTTACGGTTGTTATCGGGGATTCTGGACTTTGACAGCTCTGTATAAAACACTCTGTTTCTTTATTAATAAAGTTCCTCTTTATTATAACATCTCTAAGTTTATTACGCGAGTGCGGAAGTGCGCGAGAGTCTCGAGTGCGTGTCGCGAGTGCCGCTTTGCGACGAGCGTAACATTTTGGGGGCTCGTCCGGGATCGAACGATTCGAACGGATTCGAACGGACGAGCGGAGAGAACGCACGAGCGGATTATCTCCAAAGAGTACCGCATATATGGCTACAACGAGGAAAAGGCTCTGCACTGAAACTTCGCAGCCCTCGTCAGAGATGTTAGACATGAGAACCGTAATACAGGAGATCCGG
>NW_012026774.1:70124-71561 GCF_000956235.1 Wasmannia auropunctata
TAATATCTAATCTATTATAGGAAGGTATGCTCTGCTCCATATTATTGGGGGAGTGTCTTAATCTATTCGTCTCTATATTAGGAGAGATAACTGGTTTATTAGATATATTGTAGTCCACTCTCTCCAGTATATTAATGTTTTTGTTGGGGTATTCCTTTTTGGAGAGTTATGCTTCTGAATGTGAGAGTCAGTGTCCTTAGGACTCAAAGAGTTATCTTTCCTACCCGACGATCCGGGGATACCTTCCATCTGATTGCGAGAAGATGGAGAATGGATTTTAGTTTTACGTTTTTTTGATGAAGTAAGGGATGGGGACTTCTTGGAAGGGGGACAGTGTTATTATCTTTTTTCAAGTTAAGCGTGGATTTAGGGTAAGACCTTTTAACTAATTTGGGATTTTTAATTTTTGGCATCATTTTGGTGTAAGAAATTAGATGACTAGTATTATTGATAGTAGTTTATATAAATCCATGTTGTTATGAAACACTGAAAGTATCGAAAACAAGATTCCAGGATGTTTGTTTAAGTAGCTATATAATGGTTATTTATCTACACGAGTGAGTGTCACAAATTTCTTTAAAATAGGGAGGGGAGAAAATAACCGCGAAATAATGGAAACGACACTCTTACATTGAGTGCTATAGGAATTGTAGAGATAAGAAAAGGATTTATGAATAGGATGATGTAATTGATTATTTAAAATCGATTGGATAGAAGTTATTTCGAGTCTGGGGTATATTAACCGGTGCGAATATTTTTCCAAGAGGGAAACGTATTTAGAGTTTCTCAATTCGATAATATAATTAAATACTGTAATAGTTAGAAACTGTTAATAATAAGAGTAAGTAAGAGATTAGAAATTTATACTTAATATTAGAAATATATTGAATATGTAATAGGAATTGCGTGGATTGTATATTAAATTTTTTATAAAAATTACAGTCTTTTACAGTCCCGGACACAGTCTTTAAGTATTGAGTCTTTAGTACAGGATGTTAATGCACAAAAAGTTTCAATAAGTATCGAGTTTCAAGTTTATGTAATGTCACTTAGAATGTATTCTCCTTGAATTGGTGGACACGCTAATATTGGATGTAATTAAATTGATTATGTTACTCACCATAAGTTATAATTATGACTTAATTATTTCGTATCGTATATGTATATATATTGTTGCGCCCGTGGTATTTCACCCGTGTATCGGCGAGTTTCCCGCGTCGACCGGTATCGATCGCAGAAGCGGACAAGAGAGGATCGTCCTCTTAGTTACGGTTGTTATCGGGATTCTGGACTTTGACAGCTCTGTATAGAATACTCTGTTTCTTTATTAATAAAGTTCCTCTTTATTATAACATCTTTAAGTTTATTACGCGAGTGCGGAAGTGCGCGAGAGTCTCGAGTGCGTGTCGCGAGTGCCGCTTTGCGACGAGCGTAACA
>NW_012026774.1:71611-72026 GCF_000956235.1 Wasmannia auropunctata
TGTACGTAATTGCGGACAGATGCAGATAGCAATCGCGACGAATTGTGTGCGGACAGAAACGGATAGAATTCCTGTACGTAATTGCGGATAGTTACAGATTAAATGTGATTACGTATAGGATGCAGACAGAAACGGATAGGATTTCTATACGTAATTGCGGATACATGCAGAAAGCAATTGCGACGTATAGGATGCAGACAGAAACGGATAGGCTTTCTGTACGTAATTGCGGACAGATGCAGATAGCAATCGCGACGAATTGTGTGCGGACAGAAACGGATAGGATTCCTGTACATAATTGCGGATAGTTACAGATTAAATGTGATTACGTATAGGATGCAGACAGAAACGGATAGAATTTCTATACGTAATTGCGGATACATGCAGAAAGCAATTGCGACGTATAGGATGCAGA
>NW_012026774.1:72769-73785 GCF_000956235.1 Wasmannia auropunctata
TTAAAAAAAAGGATGGGACAATTAGATTTTGTGTGGATTATCGAAAGTTAAATGCTGTAACAAAGAAAGATTCATATCCTCTTCCCAGGATAGATGAGATACTCGACCAGCTATCAGGTAACACGTGGTTTTCCACTTTAGACCTTAAGAGTGGTTATTGGCAGATCAAGATCCGTCCGGAGGATAGAGAGAAGACAGCTTTCTCTATCGGTAACGGACTTTGGCAGTTTACCGTCATGCCTTTCGGTCTATGTAACGCCCCGGCGACCTTTGAACGAGCGATGGAAAAGATTTTACAAAAATTATTAGGAAAAACCTGTTTAGTTTATTTAGATGATATTATTGTTTTTGGAAAGAGTTTTGAAGAAATGATTTCGAATTTAAGAGAGGTTTTCCAACGATTTTATTCGGCAAATTTAAAAGTTAATCCTAAAAAATGTACCTTTATGGGAAGGAGTGTAAAGTATTTGGGGCATATAGTATCGAAAGAAGGGGTTACCACAGACCCAGAGAAAATCGCTGCTGTGAGGGACTGGCCAATTCCACATAATAGAAAACAACTTCGAAGCTTCCTGGGGTTCTGTTCTTATTATCGAAAATTTGTTAAAAATTTTTCTACTATAGCAAAGCCGCTATATAAACTAACTGAAGATCAAGTTAAATTTTCTTGGGGAAAGGAATGTCAGGATGCTTTTGAGAATTTAAAACAAGCGTTAACGTCCTCTCCGATACTTTCATTTCCTAAGGGGGAAGGGGAATTTATTTTAGATACAGACGCTTCAAATGTTGGAATTGGCGCAGTTTTGTCACAAAGACAGGATGGAGTAGAAAAAGTGATAGCTTATTTCAGTCGAGTACTCAATAAAGCCGAAAGAAATTATTGCGTCACGCGTCGGGAACTTTTAGCTATTGTTGATTCAGTGAAATTATTTCACCATTACCTTTACGGGCGAAAATTTTTGGTTCGTACGGATCATGTTTCGTTAAAATGGTTAATGTCCTTTAGAAATGTGGAA
>NW_012026774.1:73805-75096 GCF_000956235.1 Wasmannia auropunctata
TTATTTTTATTTTTTCAGTATTTCGTCGAGGACAAGGGCGTGGAAGAAGCCGCGCCCGCTGGTTTTACAATCAAGGCGGCAGAGACGGTGGTCGAGCAGGCGGTCGAAGAGACGGTCGAGGAGGCAGTCGTGGAGACAATTGAGGCGGCAAAACTTACATAATTAAAAAATATTTTAATTATTAAATATTATAATATTCTTATATATATTAACTATTAATTAATATGTAACAATCAATATTTATATAAATCTTATGATATTATAAATATTTTGCTATTTTCTGTAGCATTACCATAATCTTGTTCCATTAACTTTTTTTTGTCCGTTTGACTTTCACAATTGCTTTGTCCTTATTCTTGTATTATTCTTGTTGTTGCTCCGTGGACTCCGTCTATCATTCGAGATTTGATTTGCAGTTTTACATGGTTATGAAGTTTTATTACGAGGAATGTATTGCTGATCTGTGTTCCCTCAATCCTCCTTTATTCGGGCTTGGAATCGACAGTGGCGGTTGCTAAGCTACTCAGTCCACCCAGCACCTACCTCGACCGAAGTTTTGTTCCATCATAATTTATTTTATTTTTTCCTGATTTTTTAAATTTCTTGTTACATAAAATTTCCTATAATAAAAAAATGTATATATAGTTTAATATAACATTACAGAAATTTTATCTTATTCTAATTGAAGCTTTCTGAATTTTGCAATTAAAAACAAACCATAATAATATTACAAGAAAACTAATTAGTAATTTCAATTTAATTAATGATTTTGAACAAATTAACAATTTTTGTTTTTATTTTTACAAACAAACAATACAATTTTCAAAGTAATAAAAATAGTTTCAAAATTAAAGAACAGCCCAATACTGACGAAATTAATAAGACCATTAATTCAGGAAAGTATCCATATTATACAGAAATACAAGAAAAAGATAATGATGACAGGAAATTTATATTAAAAGTAAATTTATCATCTTACAATGCGTGAAATATCAAATAATTAATAACTCAATAATATCTGACAAGGGAAGTTTGCGAACCCGAAAATTCAGAAAAATCTGACTCTTGGTGTAAAAGTAGAGCAGTTCATCCCTAGCATGAAACTATTTTTCGTTGGTGCTCAATTCCGTTTTAAAGGGATGAAACCACCCCTTGAAAAAAATCGGTTTTTTCTTCCGACGTGAATATCGTCGAAACTATGAGAGATAGAAAAAATGGTTTCAATCAAAGTTAAATGGCATGAAGTGAACTTTATGATAGTAAGTTAAAAAAATTTTTTTAAATTTTTTTA
>NW_012026774.1:78164-78745 GCF_000956235.1 Wasmannia auropunctata
TTAACCTTTTGTTGCATAAATTTTTCTGTTGAACGTATTTTGTTGAATTTTGGTACATGCTATATTCAAAGGTCACTAATTACAAATCTAAAGTCAAAATTAAGAAATAAAAACTGCATTCAATTTGGTGGCCAAATTGAAAAAAATTAATTATGATTTATTTACTTGGTAAAATTTTTAAACTTCTAATTTTAAATTTGTAAACATATTTTGAAAATATAAAATGGCGAATTTAACATAAACGAAATTTTTAGTACTTTTTAAAAAGTCTCGCTCCGAAACTAATAACGAGGACGTAACGAATTTCTAATTTCATGTTCTTTATTCCAAGAACACATGTTTTTTACATGAAAGATATGCAATATATATTCTTTTATATAAAAGGTTACATCATTTGCTAAAGGATCATCGGAATTCGGCGCGCTCAGGAGCGCTTGTATGCACAACAAAACTGTTCTGATTTGAAGCGCTCTATTTATCCTTCAGGATATCGAGACAAATCCTGCCCAATCTATAAATAAATCGAGATAAATCATATTAAAGGAATACAGCGCGCTAAAACATGATTATCGGCCTTTATC
>NW_012026774.1:78795-79777 GCF_000956235.1 Wasmannia auropunctata
TGAACCCGGGTCGACAGATTGGTAGTTTACAGCTGACCGCCTCAGCTGCGCCACCTTCTCGACAATGCGCTCAACGCGAGCGGTATATATGGAACGGCATAAACTTTAATTCGGTTTTTCTCGAAAACGGCTGCGAATGGCATCGTGTCCCTTTGCTGAAATAATCTACTACTAGAGTACTTTAACATATATAAGCCTTTTCAAAATCGGTGTCCTACAATATGCGTTGTCCCCTTGTCAGAAAATTCGTTCCTGGATCCGTTAGAATAATTTCTGGTATGCCGAACTCACAAATTATTTTGGTAGCAAATTCTTTAGCTACCGTAGCTGCCTCTTGGTTTGGGATCGGGATGGCTTTGCTGAATTTGGTTAGATTATCTTGAAACGTAAGCAAATATTTATTTCCAGTCTCTGTTATACTAAGTGGACCCACTATATCTAACGCGCATTTCTCGAAAGGCTTAGATGCCGTATCTGTAATAGTTAATGGCATCTTAGTTTTTTTGCTAAGTTTGTTCTTTTGGCAGAATTCGCATTGCGTAATATATTTCTTCTACGTCCTTATACCAAGCCAGTTGTGAGTTAACCTGATATGGTTTAACGTACGCGTCACCCCCTGGTGTCCCCCCAGTGAAGCGTCGTGATACTCGTGTAGAATTTGCTTTTTGTCTTCTTCGCTATATTTGCGCTTTTCAATCGCATCGTCCACATGGTTAATTATAGCATCGGCGTCCGGTATCGGGTTTCAGCTGAGCGCATCGGCATTGGTGTTTCCTTTGCCTGCTCGATGGATTATCCCAGAGTCATATTCTTCCAGCTTGAGTCTCCATCTTATCAGCCGCGATCCGGGGTCATTTACGCTGAATAGCCAAATTAATGATTTGTGGTCGGTTACTATCTTAAATTTAGTACCGTATACATATGGACGAAAATATTTACGGTCCACACTATCGCCAGCAATTCTTTCTCGGTCGTGTTATAC
>NW_012026774.1:83219-87193 GCF_000956235.1 Wasmannia auropunctata
GTGAGAACATTCCCCGCTCGGCCCGCCAGCGTCTCTACAGCAACCAGAGGCATATTTATTTTTACGGCCCTTTCAGTTGTGTTTATTATGCTTACAGGGTATTTATTCTCTTTTGGTTCTACCAGGCAATTTCCTATGAATATTCCTGGGGCCAATTCCTCGGAATTTATTACTCCGATTCGGTTTGCTTCTGTATATGCCTGCGTTATTGTTTCACTGCGCGGTTTTAATTGTATTTTTGCGAAGGGACGCATCTGCAATGTTGTCTCGCCTATGCTCAGCTGTTTCTTTCCGAGATCGCATTTCGCGTTTTGCTTCTGCAAGAAGTCAATGCCCAAAATTCCTTCGTAATCGATAGGAAAATCGTCTCGTACTATAAAGACGGTATGGCGAATCTTCCGGTCTCCAATTGGTATCATCGCTCGGATCTTACCAATAGTTTGAATTTTATGACCAGTTACTCCCGTTAAAGTCATACGATTCTCCCTTAACGGGGTATCATCCTTCACATATTTTAATTTCATTAGTGTAATGGTTGCTCCTGTATCCACAAAGACACTTACTTTCCATTTCTTTGCTTCTTGCATCGGCAAGGTTACTAGGTCGAGTCCAGTGCTTATTCTCGGTTTTCCGCTTATCTGCGTAACCCGATATTCATGTGTAGCTCGCGTTATTTTTTCTTTTGTGTCTCCCTCGTCTTCACTGCTGGAAAACGAGTCCCCTGCTTCTTCGGATTCCTCGATCGCCTTGGTGGCTGTATGTACCTGCGGCTTCTTCCGGGGCTTATTTTTTTCAGGACGCGTACGCGTTCCCACAGTGCGTTTTTGCAACGACCAACATTCCTGCCGTGTATGCCCCGGTTTCTTGCAATGTGTGCAATATTTCTCTAGGGCATTTACTCCGGCTGACCTTTTATCTGGTTTCGGCAAGAAAAATTGCTTCTTAGTACGGCATTCGTCTCCGGAATGCCCTTGCTTTCCGCATTTCATACACTGCGGTTTGTCACTTCGGATCTTGAATTTTTTATTTTCATAGGCCTTGTTGAGACCTCGAGCATCGGCCATTGCTTTTTCTTCTGCGCTTGCCCCGTCCGCCAAAGTACGGAAGCGTTGTGAGCGTACCAGCACCTGGATATGTTCCCTTAATCCAATCTGGAAGTTCTGTAATGCTAATGTCTGCGTATGCTCGTAAATAAGATGTTGCTGTTCGAGAGTGTGGTTTTTCCCTTCCTCCATGCTCTCAAAGAGATCTATGGCAAGATCTTCTATTCTGCGCGCGAAATCCTTCGCGCTTTCTCCCGGTATTTGCTTGATCAAGTTAAACTCTTGTTGCAAATTGATAACGCTTCGCTGGCACAAATACTTAGTTTCCATTTCGCCCTTAAATTGAGCGAAGTTACGAATACTGCGCGTGCGGAAATCCTTGCGTGCTTTTCCCTTCAGTTTCGTACAAATCAGAGCTTCTAAAAACGAATTTTTGTCTGACGGATGAATGTTTTTCATTGCATAGGAAGCGGCTTCCAAAATTTCGTGAACGCGATCCCGCGAGCTGCCGTCGATTTCCGGAACTAGCTTTTGCGCCTCGATCAGGCTCATGGAATTATGAGTCCGTCCCGGTTACAAATATCGTATTGCGATCTCGAAATATTCAGCGCGGAGCTACTGTGATCTCGCACCTAATAATTACGAGTGTCATCTAGAGGCCTTGATGTATCTAATGCGAAGCTATGGTCGTATGTTTCACGGCGTCGATCGCGGTGCCCTTCGCGTTGGTTCATCATGAGCTCATTTATTTGAGCTCTCATTTCACGCATTTCTCGCATCAGCTCTACTAGATTATCCGTTTCATTAACGGATCCGAATCCGCGAGTTGCCCGTGCGTTGTCTTGCGCACCGGCTGCCCCGTTTAAATTCGTCATGCCGTCGCCAGTGCTTATGCTGGCTATTTCGTCATTGAAGGTGACGCGGCGAGTTGTCCGAGCATTTTCCGTTTGCCCATTTAAATCATATGAACGCGGCGTTCCGTCTTCCGCCCCTGCGGAAGATGTTCCCGCTTGTGGAGATTTGGTAGGAGTGCGTGACATCATGTCTGTTCCGGTTGTGGTATCTTCTTGTATATTGTACGAAAATTGAAGTCTACGCCTTTATCCCGTCCGTTCGTCTGACCCGGCGTCAAATTCGCCTGTGGCGTTTATTCTGAGTAAGCTAAATTCGTTCGCGACGATTGGAAATACGCGCTCGCGAGTTATGTGTGTGGGTGAGCCTGTTTCGCCCTCGATAGGAAAATTTAAAATCCTACGTACGCTATCTTGTATGTCTGGTAGCGCTTCCGCGGCTCTACTTAATTCGGGTATGGTATTTATAAATTTTACACGGTTCCGAAAACGTACGCTCCGGCGACGAGTGACGGTGGTAATGTCGATCGCTTGACATACGCAGATATTAATTTATTACGTAACGGACTTACAATACGGCGCTCGCTCGCATGGTGGCTTGTTTCGCTGTCCGCTGGTCGGCTGGTCCTTATCGACGCTCGGCTCGGCTCAGATTACGGCAGCGGCGGTGGCCTTCTACTCTGCGATGCGGCGTCAGTGTTATCGGTGGTCAGGTCCGTGGCACCTCTAAAGCTGCTACGGCGTTGTCCACTCGTGGAATTTGGCATTAGATGCTCCGGATCTCTCCTCCAAGATATATTTTTTGTGCGACGCGGGAGTTTGTGCAATTCTTCGATTGCGCGTCTTATCTCCGTCCGTTTTTCTCTTGCCTTTCACAATGCCGGCTTTCATTATGCTGCGACTTGCATTCAATCGGCGTATACGGCGGCTCAGCGGCAATGTATGTCGCGCTGATTATGAATTGTCTATAGTCGTGCCAGTAGACAAGGTTCAGCAATCTTTGTTTCGGACTTACAGATTTTCTGCTTGTCGACTTCGTGAGTTTCTCTTCCCTGAGATTGCTTCCTGCAATCCCACTTTTGACACCAATGTTACATCGTGAGTGAGGTGTAACGGGGAAAGGACTTGTAGTGACGATTGTTGATAATAATGCACACAGTTATACTGCTTAACACAACGACTTTATTGTACGTGTTAGCTTACAACTTGTTCACTCGCGTGGTACGCGCGCCGACAGCGTAACGTTATACGTTGATAATTAAAATTGAACTCCGCAGTGGTCCGCTGGACGGCGGGTTTTATCCCGTCTCAAGTGGGCCACTGCACTGCTCAGCAGTTGCAATTGTTGCTTAATTGCAACTGCCGCAGTTTTTGGAGGACGCGTATTGAGGTTGCCAAAGTCCTGCGTCGGCGTCCTCAATTATTATGGGTCACCGTTGCAATATTAGATTGCAACAGTGACCTGCTTATTATTAAGTGTCATATTGTAAGTAACGCACAGCGAGACTTACAACAGTGTGTTGTAGAAGTCACTGATAGGTGGCACCTGACGGCGTAGGCGTGTGCGATCTAGATTAAGATAGGCGAACGCAGGTGATGGAACAGGACCTTTTTCCGTAGAACATTACACTGTATCCTTATATCCGAAATATATTAAAACTGTATCTAACCGTCATTTCTGATTGCAAGACAACCCACCTACACAACATGGCGCAGTCGATAATGGAAAAATAAAAGCGGTAAGCAGCAGCCAAAGCGAGTACAAGTTATTGCTGAGTTGAGAAGTTAGGAAGCAGCCTCGGGACAAAGGAAAAGGCTAAATAAGCTAAGCAGAGCTTACGTTAAGTCTATATTAATAAGTACAACTGAGATGGAATTAAATATTCCACTGGATTTCAGTGGCAATATTGCAGAGAACTATAAAAAGTTTAAACAGCGAATCTATATATACAGGGTGGACCATTTTAATCCATCCAGTCGAATATCTCGAAAATTAAGCCCGGGAGAGAAAAATTTTTTAGACAAAAGTTTTGGGACTTTGAGGGGGACATAAGATGATAACATTGGTTTGACCCTGAGG
>NW_012026774.1:87595-88277 GCF_000956235.1 Wasmannia auropunctata
ATTTCTCTTATTTTCATTTTTGAAAATTATTTTTATTTTTGGAAAAAAGAGAAACATTTTTTAATAATCATGACTTTGACACATATGTCAAGCACATAATCCTGAACAACATTCAAAAGATTTCAGCCATTGTTCAGATATTTTAGATAATACTAATGCCGGTGGTATTGTAACTTTTAAGCTTTATAACTCGAGATTTACTTAATCAAAAAACATTTTATCTATGTGTTCTAAAAAGCTCTCGAAATAAGCTGCAAGAATATGCAATGAAAAATGGGGGGTTTTATTTAAAAAATTCAAAATGACCTTGTCCTGACCTTGAAAACGCCACTCAGGGTCAGTGTTATCATCTTATGTCCCCCTCGAAGTCCGAAAACTTTTGTCTGAAAAATTCCCTTGTTCCTCATCGTTTTTATCGCGTACGGCTAGACAATGCTTACGAAGCAAAATTTTAATATCGTAAGGTCAAGTCAAATCGATGTAAACAACTTGTCACAGTTTGGGAAAAGCCTGTACATATATATAATTACGGAAGTTTCTTATCGCGCAGATATTGCGAAGCATTTGAATATGTAAATAAGTTTATGTAATCGCGTCTTGTAGTTCATATAAATATGTCCAAGCAAGCTAGTGTTGTAAGTCCCGCCGTGACTTATTTACATTGTAACACTTATTGTTAGTA
>NW_012026774.1:94032-101197 GCF_000956235.1 Wasmannia auropunctata
CGCTCAGAGATGTGTATAAGAGACAGGTAATTATTTCTCGAAAATGATACTTTGAAAAATAACTTTATCACACATGGTTGAATTCGTATTAAAATAACCTTTAATTTGGTCACAAAAAAAATTTAAAAATTTAAAAAAAAAAGTGAAGTAGTGGGGGGAAACATTAAAAAAATTAAAAAAATTTTTTTTACTACTATCATAAAGTTCACTTCATGCCATTTAACTTTGATTCAAAACATTTTTTTCTACCTCTCATAGTTTCGACGATATTCACGTCGGAAGAAAAAAACCGATTTTTTTCAAGGGGTGGTTTCATCCCTTTAAAACGGAATTGAGCACCAACGAAAAATAGTTTCATGCTAGGGATAAACTGCTCTACTTTTACACCAAGAGTCAGATTTTTCTGAATTTTCGGGTTCGCAAACTTCCCTTGTCAGTATGGCTCCAGAATTGTTTAAAAAATAAACAGTAAAAATTTTGGTGATATAGAAGGTGTAATCGTGTATATTGATGATATATTAATTTTTGCAGAAACAAAAAAAATTCATGATTCAATTTTAAATAAAGGTCTGGACAGAGCAAGAAAATTAGGTATTAGATTTAATTCAAACAAAGTACAATTTAGAGTAAATAAAGTAAAATACCTAGGGCACAAATTTTCGAAAGTAGGTATGGAGCCCGATAAAGAAAAAGTGAAAGCTGTAGCAAATCTTAAAAGTCCACAGAATAAAAAAGAGGTGCAGAAAATATTGGGAATGTTCAATTATTTCCGTAATTTTATGCCTAATATGGCATAATATGAAATGTCTGAGCCGATAAGAAACTTATTGAAAAAAGATATAGAATTTTCGTGATCAACAAAACATCAACAAGCATTTAAAAGATTAAAAGAAGTACTAATGAAAGCTCCGGTATCAGCAAATTTTGATGTTAATAAAGAAATCACGATTCAGATAGATGCGTCTAACAAAGGTTTTAGAGCACGCTTATTACAATTGGAGAAACCAATATTCTTTGCATCGAGAAGTCTAACTGAATCGGAAATACAGTATGTGCAAATCGAAAAAGAAATGTTAGCAATAGTGTTCACGACACAGAAGAATTACATTTATGGAAAACGACGGTGTGGACAGATCACAAACCCTTGATTACGATTGTGAAGAAGAAGGTATCAGACATTGTTTCTCCTAGATTACAACGGTTAAAACTGAAACTACTTAGGTTTGATTTGGAGGCAAAATATTGTCCGGGAAAATATTTATATGTGGCGGATTTACTGTCTAGAGACTATAATATGGACCCAGTTGAAGAAGATCCGAGTATGTTAGAGATCGTACATAATATACACGCCATTATTAATATTTCACAAGAGAAGAAAATTAAATGCTTTCAAAAAGCAAGACAAAAAAGAAATGCTCAAGAAAGTTAAGAATTACTGTTTAAGTGGTTGGTCACAAAATAACGGTAAAGAAAATAAAAAACTAATGGCATTTAAAAATGTGAAAAATGATCTTAGTGTTATTGAAAATATTGTATTATTGTTAGAGCGCATTCCCATCTATATTATCGCCGCGCTCTTGGTCGCGGACTAGGGAGATAGGGGTCGCTTACTACGGATTATCTCTAGTATTAAGAAAGCATATGAGTTGTCACTACTGCGTTAAGCGTGAAGAGAAGAACATGTGTGCATTGTAAGAGCGTTTGAGTAAAGACAAGAAAAAGCCTTAAAAATCATCACGGACAGCATATTTTCCTCCACCACCTTTCCCCGGCAATACATTTCACAACTCTAACATTGGTCCTTCGAGCCGGATACAAGGAGGTGCATCGGGACTCTCCGAGGCAGCAAGCAAGAGGCGGAAATCGCCAGGAAGAAGCGTAGCAGCCACGGAAGCTTCCCGAAAGGAAAATGGTCGCTATCGGACATTACGGGTACGCAGTACAACGCTCGTGAAAGGGCCATACAGTTATTCCTGCAAGCAGGCGACGCGCGGTCTCTTTCTATCGCAAGTAAGGACGATACATCGCCGCCCTCCCTCGCACTGCCGGGAACGCAAGGCTCGCCGGGCCCCCCGCACCAGAGGATTTCCGCGGCAAGCGACGCACGACGTCTCTCTCTCGTACACATAAACGAGACATTGTCGCTAAGGCTCTCTATCACTCTCCCGCCCTCACGGCGGCGCGGAATTATTTCTGTTCCGATTCCTGGGGCATCTTGGCGCATTTCTAAGGCAAGGCGACTTCGAGCGGACGGCAAGGAGATTCCCCTGGTTCTATTCCGAGGAAGCCAAGGATCCTCGCCTGCAAGCGGGGCCTCTCACACACATCGAGGAAAGCTCCCCCCTTCCCCTGGGCCTCACGGAGCCGACTTCATACGATACAAGAGAAGATTTAGCATCGGCATCAACACTCTCGAGTGTGACAAGCGGTAACCGTATGTTAAGTCATTTGCGGTTCACAACCAAAAAGACGAAGTGATATCTATTAGTTACAAGACAGAATTATTCGCGATATATACATATAAGGTAAAATCCTAACCTCACATAACGTCACAGGCAAGTAGCCTCGCGTGAAAGAAAAGGAAAGCAATAATCAAAATAGCGCGACATAAGATTAAGGCAGTGTTAATTTACTTGCGCGATAATTAATTAGGCATTGCATAATGACTGATCTTTCAAGCTTAGTCAAATCTAGGGGCCGAGTCAAGGCCAAGTTGACTGCATTCGGTAGTTTCCTCTCTTTAGCAGAGATTGAAGTAGAAAAACAATTAGAATTAGCCAATCGATTGGAAAAAGCTGAAGCATTATGGAACGAGTTTGATTTACTGCAGAATAAAATAGAGGACTTGGACGAATCCGACGAGCGAATGCAGCAACGTATAGACTTCGAGGATACATACCACGAATTGATAAGTAAAGCGCGCCGAATGAGCTTGAAGGATCAGCCAGTGCACCCCCTGCTTTCAACAGCCATGCCACAAGCGCCAATGCAGGCACGAGCAGTAGCGTTAAACGAACCGGGCGTTGTACAATCGCGAGTAAAACTACCCAACATAGATTTGCCAAAATTCAATGGTAACTATGAACGATGGGTACCGTTCAGAGATCTTTTTGAATCGCTCATTGCAACAAATCCAGCTCTTTCCGCTGTTCAAAAATTATATTATTTAAGATCTGCTTTGACAGGTGAAGCAGCCAAGGTAATCGCTTCAATAGAGATAACTAATGATAATTACGCTGTCGCATGGGATCTGCTAAAGAGCAGGTTTGAGAACAAACGATTGATAGTACAATATCTCATTCAAACATTACTTGATTTAACGCCAATTAGCAAGGAATCTTATGCGGATTTAAGACTATTAGTGGATAACGTATCTCAATACATTCAAACCTTATCAAAGCTGGAGCAGCCTGTTGAAAGTTGGGGTACACTACTAATTCATATTGTATTACCCAAAATTGATAAAGGGTCGCGCAGAGAATGGGAATTAAAGCGGTCGACGATAGAACAATTTCCCACTATAACAGAGTTCATAGAATTTCTCATAAATCGTAGTTCATTTTTAGAAGCGCTGTCTCATGTGAATCGCAATGCGCAGCCCTCTGGTGAAGCTCGCAGCAGCAACAAAGCGGCTCATCCTCAAGGTAAGGGTGTCTCGCAAACATACGTCGCCACCGATAAAGGATCGTGCTCAATGTGCTCTAAGGATCACAAGTTATATGAATGTTGCACCTTTCTTGGCATGTCGGCAGAGGACAGAAACGCTGAAATAAGGAAAAAACGATTGTGCATTAAATGTTTCAAAAATTTTCACGGTCGAAATTGCAGGGCTTCCAATTGCAGGGAGTGCCATGGCAATCATAATACGTTACTGCACAAATCAAAAACAGCGTTCGAGTCCTCAAGTACAGATGGCACAAAAGCCAAGGCTAACGAAGAACATGCAGCAGCTAATCAGAGGGTGGCCGTTGCGACCGCAAGTGAAGGCGTGGCTACATCTCTAAATTATTGCAAGTGTTAGGGGATCCCCCAAGGTTCTCTTATCTACTGCCGTTGTTTTGATGCGTGATGGAGCCGGAACATTGCACGAGTGTCGAGCTCTCCTTGACAGTGGATCGCAGTCCAACTTTATAACGCGCAAACTCAGCAAAAAATTAAATCTAAAATTAGAGTCGAGTAGCATTTCCATTGTGGGTATAAATAATGCGCCAATAAGAATTGCTCAACAGACACATGCGACTATTCGATCGCGAGTAAACGAGTTTCATATTAATCTTTCACTTTTTATTGTTGACAAGATTACAGAACGGTTGCCAGCTTGCAAAATAGACAGGTCAACCTTAAATATTCCTACCAATATAACATTAGCAGATCCATCGTATTATCTTCCTAACGATGTAGATTTATTATTGGGAGCGTCAGTATTTTGGGAGCTTGTACGTGGAGAGCAAATTAGAGGACCAATTCGATCTCTTGTGTTACAAGAAACACTATTAGGATGGATAATTTCAGGTTACGTACCGGCGGACGAACCATGTCCCAAAAGAAAGTCCTATTGTGGAATAGCTACAACTCTACACAAACAGCTCGAAAGGTTCTGGAACATAGAGGAAATAAAACAGCAATCACTCGAATCGCAAGAGGAAAATCATGGGAAGAACACTTCGTAGCTACGCACTCCAGGGACAACAAGGGTCGATTCACAGCCCAGCTTACCGTTAAAAAACAACATTAATGAACTAGGTGACTCACGTGGCGCAGCATTAAAACGACTGAAGGCGGTGGAGCGAAAACTTAGGAAGCAGCCGCAATTAAGGCAAGACTATTACGCATTTATGTCGGAATATTTAGAATTAAATCATATGAAAGAAGTCTTGCCCGAGGAAATGCAACTTGAACTAGTTTATTATCTCCCTCACCACGCTGTGATTAAGGAAGACAGCGATACGACGAAAATAAGAGTCGTATTCGATGCGTCATGCAAGTCGTCTACGGGAATATCTTTAAACGACTGTCTTAAAATAGGACCACCTATCCAGGCAGACCTAGTTGACATCCTTTTACGACTACGTCAGCATCAGTATGCAATGTCAGCAGATATCACCAAAATGTATCGACAAGTCAACATCGCTAAGGAACACACCCATCTGCAAAGAATTCTGTGGAGATGGAGCGAAGATGAGCCCGTTCGCACATTTCGCCTTACTATTACTTAACCACCGTTACTTATGGCTTGGCCAGCTCATCTTTTCTGACCATTAGATGCCTGCAAGAAGTCGCATTACAAGGACAAGAAGAGCATCCTGATGCAAGTAGAGCAATAGCGAACGACTTCTACGTAGACGATCTATTGACAGGAACGCAAACTCCAGAAGATCTCAAAAAATTAAGGCAAGAAATAACTGAGATGCTGAGCAACGCAGGGTTTGAACTTCGAAAATGGAAATCCAACTGTTCGGGAATCAGTGATAAAGTCAACAATAACAGCTCCACAGTAGAGATAGGAGAACCCGCCAAAATATTAGGCCTATTATGGGACACAACCGAGGACACTTTCCATTATAAATTGCGATTGTCGGAAGAAAAGGGAACAGTCACCAAGCGCAGTATATTGGCTCAAGTCGCTCAAATATATGATCCTCTTGGACTATTAAGGCCAATCGTGGTCAAGGCTAAAATAATCTTACATCGCCTATGGCAGGATAGTGGCGGCTGGGACGAAAAAGTCACGGGAGAAACACTCCGACTCTGGAAACAATGGAGATCGCAAATTCATGACATTCAAACAATCGCAATACCTAGAAGGGTAGCGGAGCAGTCAGCTCAAATAGAAATGCACGGATTTTGCGATGCGTCGGAGAGAGCATATGGCGCGTGCCTATACCTTCGCAATATCAAGGCCGATGATACGTATATTACCAGACTATTATGTGCAAAATCACGTATAGCTCCATTAAAAAAGGTATCATTGCCCAGATTGGAATTATGTGGAGCAGTCTTGCTGGCACACCTGACTGAAAAGGCTATGCATGCATTAAGCATTACGGTGCATCAGATCTACTATTGGAGCGATTCTACTATAACGTTATCATGGATCGGTGGAGAGCCCAACAAATGGAATACATTTGTAGCTAATAGAGTGGCGGAGATACATCGGATCACCGATAAAGCGTCATGGTATCACATAAAATCAGAAGATAATCCTGCTGACCCGTTATCAAGAGGAATCAGCCCTAATAAGTTAAGATCAAAGAAGATTTGGTGGGAAGGCCCAGAATTCTTGCAACACGAATCAACATTGCAGGCATATGACTGCAGAAGCAATGAATCTCACATACCGGAAAGGCGTAATGTAAAATCAGTAGTACTTGCATCAACAAACAGTGTTAACCCATCCATCATTCAGAAGTTCTCGTCACTTACCAGATTAAGGCGCGTAGTAGCTTATTGCTTGCGGTTTAAGAGCAACTCGTTAAAGTCTACAAATCGCGTTGGCGGCTCATTAACAGTATTAGAATTAGAACAGGCCATGACAGCAGTGATAAAAATCTGTCAGGCGAACGAATTCTCAAAAGAATTGGACATTTTAGTCAAGGGAGCGAAGGTAGATTTGAAAAGTAGGCTTTCGACCTTGCATCCATTTCTTGATTCCAGCGGCATCATTCGTGTGGGGGGAAGGCTCCATCATGCACCATTAGAATATACGCAGAAGCATCCTATTGTGTTGCCAAAAAAGAATCATCTTACCGATTTAATAATAAGAGACGCGCATTATAGAAACTTGCATGCTGGTCCGCAGGCAGTTTTAGCAATGTTGCGCAACGAATTTTGGCCAATAGCCGGTAAGAGCGAAGTGCGTAAAATATTAAGAAACTGTATTGTCTGTTTTCGCGTCAAACCCGCCAATGTAACCTAACTAATGGAAAATCTGCCAGCAGTAAGGGTAACGCAAGCTAGAGCATTTTATAACACCGGCATCGACTATGCAGGTCCCTTCAATATAAAAATATCGAGAAACAAAACGGGTAAGGCATACTTGGCGATTTTTATATGTTTAGCTACCAAGGCGGTTCATTTTGAACTAGTATCGGACCTAACTGCCGCGGCTTTTCTCAACGCGCTAAAGCGTTTCATTTCTCGAAGGGGAAGATGTGCCACATTGTAT
>NW_012026774.1:101217-101841 GCF_000956235.1 Wasmannia auropunctata
ATCTAATAAAATAAATACTTTTATGTGAATGTCGTTTACATAATATTTTATAATTTTTTTATTAGTGATTATTTTACAATTTATTATTAGTAAATAATGTTTTTGAATAAACGTTCTTAATATAAGTGTGACCTATTTTTATTTATTATGTTGAATTGTATTTACAATTACATTTTAAATAATTTTATATATATCTATCTATTTAATATGCATAACTTTCATTTCTACGCAAATGAAAATCCATGTGTATAATATAAGAAATTATCAACACATATTCAACATTAATTTGTGGACTGGCATGTACAAGAATTCTGTTGCAAGTATTATTTTGATAATAATATATATACTTAATAAAATAAAGTTAATTTAACATTTGGATGAAAAACGAAATTAGTTAACATTATATTTGACTAAAAATTAATTTAGTCTATTTTTAAAAGTTGTCATTTTGTAGTCACATTTACATTTTCACATTTCGTGTATACAATAGATAATTTAAAAAATAATTACAGAATAATGGATTTAGTATGTTAATTAAAAAGAATATAATAAAAATAGAATGTGTATTTACATATGTATGCAGATCGGACCATTCCAACTTCCTGCGAGAGTTGATGGCGCAAT
>NW_012026774.1:101861-102695 GCF_000956235.1 Wasmannia auropunctata
AAATAAATAATTATATCTACAAATCTAATAGGATTTTAAGTTTAGGAGTCCGAGATATTTTACCTTCTTTTGGAAATATCACAGTTATTGTTGTTGATGAAAATAATGAATTTTTTTTGTAATTCAAAAATTAGAAACTCGGATTCTCGTCTCACTTTTATGCTTATCAAGTAATTCAGACTGAGCACTTTTTGTTTGTAAAACCACATGATGTATGCAGTAGTTTCTTTCCTTTAATTAAGACAATTATAGACGCAAATTTTTACGTAGTGTACAATTAAATTCTAAAACAGTTATGCTTTATTTAATCCATTTTATTAATTAAAGAAGAATTTAACACTAATAAATCGTAAATATGATATAATTATGTTACTATATAAGAAAACTGTTTTCGTTTTTTGTATAAATTTTAATGTTATTATAATAAAAATGTATAAGCAAACTTTTTATTTTATTTACGATAAATATATGCTTTAATTGTATATCTGTTATATATAAGACACGCGCGCGCGTGCGCACATCAGGAGACACGGTAGTGGCTTGGTGTCAAGTGTTTAACAAGCCATGCCGGGTCTCTTAACGCGAGCCGTCGCGTTGCGAGCACCCGAGATTTTGAAATCTTAATAACGGTCGAACCGATTAAATTCCAAGTAGGCTTAATCGATAGCTTGGGTTCGATTTATATAATGAAAGTGTGTTTATTTTTTTCTACATGTCCTACGAGCGGAGATATTGCAATGCAAAGTCCGAAATGTAGGAATTTCAGATTAAGAAACGTCATTGTCATTATCGTCGACCAGTTGCGGGGTGGGGAAGTGTACGTTTACAATTTCT
>NW_012026774.1:102715-104119 GCF_000956235.1 Wasmannia auropunctata
TACAAGGAGATAAAGACAGAGAGGAAAGGGCCAAAATATTTATGGAAGGTTAATTTAGGGAAGACGAAGAGGGGGAGAGGAGTAAAGGCATTGGCGAAATTGAGATGTGGAAACTTAGAGGAAGACAACAAATATTGGTTGAAGGAAACTACATAGTATTATTTGCAGTATCTTTGTTCCTTGACGTCAACAATTTGTAGAAACAAATGACTGTAGAAACAACAAACATTGCAGCGATAATCTGTCAAATATATGGTTATCCAAGTGTGTCCGAGATTTTTGTACGATAAGAGTCAGATTTGTGGTTGATAAAATTATCATGGAATATTCAACTCAAGAATATTGTGAGATGATAATATTGTACGGCGAATGTGGACGAAATGCAGAAGCCACTGCAAGATTATTCGCTGAACGTTTTCCGAATGTCAGACATCCTGATGGAAATGTAATTTTACGATTAATTAATCGGGCAAAAAATACTGGATCACTAATCCGATCACGGAGTGAAGAAGACCATCAGCGTCGTGCTAGAAATGAGGCAAATAAAGAAGCCATACTTGAGGCAATTGAAGAAAATCCAACGAGAAGCATACGAAAATATCGCCAATATGCTTAATTTGTCATTCACGACCACTCAGCGAATTTTAAACAACAATAAGATGCATGCGTACCATTTTTCACGCGTGGAGAATTTAATGCCTATGAACTATGATAATAGAATGAATTTCGCTATGTGAATTTTGGAACGACATAGAGAAGATCCCCATTTTGTAGAAAAGATTTTGTTCACCGACGAATCGATGTTTACGAGAGAAGAGGTTTTTAATATGCATAACTTTCATTTCTACGCAAATGAAAATCCATGTGTATAATATAAGAAATTATCAACACATATTCAACATTAATTTGTGGACTGGCATGTACAAGAATTCTGTCGCAAGTATTATTTTGATAATAATAAATATGCTTAATAAAATTAAGTTAATTTAACATTTAGATGAAAAACGAAATTAGTTAACGTTACACTGGGAAAAAAAATTTAGTGTCCTTAACAAAACTGTTTAGTTAAAGCAATTTTTAACAGTAACAAAATATTTTGTTTTATATAACAAAAAATTTAGTTGCTTCAGCGGAATACATTTTTCTCTTTTGTTTTATGGACTAAATGATTTTGTTCCTAAATCTTATGACCAAAACTTAAGTATTTTAATTAATTTATTTATAAAAATTGCATAATAATAAAATTTTTTTTCACGTATAATAGCATAATACTAACAAGGAGATGCCACGAACTGTAAAATACGGAATGAGATGAGCCATAGCCCATTCGAAAGGGGGGGTTGCGTGTACTAACACGGTAAAAGGGTTAGCGTAAATGGGCTTTGGTTTCTGAGAAAATTGCAA
>NW_012026774.1:105469-107384 GCF_000956235.1 Wasmannia auropunctata
TCATTCCGTATTTTACAGTTCGTGGCATCTCCTTGTAAGAAATGTAATTTTAAATCTTTTTAATGTAAAATATAGATTTTATATTACAGAAAAATATATAATTAAATTATACAAAATAATTTTGTTTCCTCAACCAAACATTTTGGTTACGCCCTGCGTAGCAACGTCGCGTGAATATATGGCGCACGCTGCAGTGTGGTACTGAGAAACAAGCGCCAACGTAAATCGCTTCGTCTTTTCGTCTTTTCCTTGATGCTTGATCCAACCGTTCACAGTTCGACGTGTGCTGACAAGTCGCTAAGTGTGCAGATCGAAGTGATCAATATCAGTGGTGTGGTGTACAATATAATTGTAGAGGTGGGATAAAAGCATAAAATTTTGTGTATGTGGATGGTAAAAGTGTTATTTTCGTAAGTATAAATCTATAAATGTACATTTGCTAACCAAAGTTTTCGTTACATAAAAGAAATACGAACTCTGTTCGGCTTTCGGATTTGTATCGCTTCTTTTATGAATTTGTTTCCGATATTTCGGCTACATTCGTTTTGAATGTTTTTGTGCTGATAATATCATTCTATCTTATCACTTAATTATTATATGTTAAAGAAAGATGCTTCTAGCACACGCAGTTTAGTTTATTTCATCAAGAAAAAGTATAACATGAAATTATGCTCCAAGTTGTTCTCTGCAATACAAAGGCTATGTGCCATTTCACATATGATGTGCATGATGATGTTATCCTTGTTAATCACCAAATATTAAACGAGGATAAAAGGATAAATCATGCGCATCATGCGTGAAACAGAACGTAGCCAAAGAAAATCTAACGTAATTGTTTAGTGTTACACTTTTTCTATAATATTAATTTTGTTTAGTGTATGCAACGTTATACAAAATGAGCGATGCAACGGAGTTTATTATTAAAACATTAAAAAAATGGGGTCTGGAGAAATGGTCATCCAAATTTTTAGGTAAATTTTTATAAACATTTTTAACAAAATATATAAATTCTGAGAAACTTTGAAGGAGAAGTACAGAAAGAATACAGGCAACCTACATTTGCTAAAAAAAATCTTATTCTCCAAATAGTCTCAGAATGTATGTGTCATCATTAGAGATCAAAAAATTCATTTTTTGTATTCGGAAATATTATACATATATACTTTTTTTAGGATTATAAAGAAATTCTGGAGCAGTCCATAGATGGAAGAATAATTATTGCTAATTATAAAAAAGAAACAAAACTGAATAGACAATTACGTTCAAAGCTTGTTGATGTGATTATTACGCATTTAATGTCTCTATTTTGTAGTGAACAAGGGTAAGAAAATATTTGCCTATTTTATATTAATTTATTTAATAGTAATTAATATTAATTAATAATTTCATGTAGGATACCTTTAAAAAACGAACATTTTGAGTTCATCGCAACGCAAATTATAAAAATATTCCCAACTGAAAATATTAGTATTTATTACTATCCACCCAAAACTGAAGGGCCTCAACAAAAAATTTCTAAAGGAAAATTAGTTGATTACTATCGAAATAAGTTACGAGATTGTCGAAAATGTGGACTTATAAATATAATGTGGACTTATAATAAATATGTGGACTTATAAGTAAAAAAAGAAAAAGATCTCAAGACGAAGAAATAGAATCAGATGAGGAAGATGCAGAGTCAACTTCTCATGGTACATATACATACATATTTTTCCTCTGAACACAAATACTCACACATGCGCGCGCGAGGGGTGAATGTTTAAAAAGTATCATCTAAAATCATAAATATTGACTTTACTGAATATTTTTAGATAGGTAAATAATCAATTCAGAAAGGGCTGCAAATTTGTTACTGTATTCTTTTTCGTCAAATCAATATTTTACTTTAAGTGATGAAGTCTTCTGATTCATTCTG
>NW_012026774.1:107484-107972 GCF_000956235.1 Wasmannia auropunctata
ATAGAGATCGGTATTTAAAGTACCAAAAGATATAGCATTTAGATTTTATTTTGAAGAAATAATAGATGTACCGCTTAGGTTTTATTGTTTAATTTTGTACACCTGTTTTTTGTTTATGTATACACATCACACGCACACATATATATGTATACAGGGTGTCCCGTAATGACCGGACTAACGCTTAAGGGTAGATTCCTGAGATCATTTTAAGACAAAAGTTCCTATACCAAAATGTTGAGACTATAATAGTTTTTGAATTATAAGTGTTTAAAGTTAACTAATCAGATCGTCTAAAGTTGGCGCGCTCAGGTACGGCACGCGCAACTCCTAAAAACAAAAGCTGACTTATTGCCCCTTTTATTAATATCGATATAAGGATTACATATGTGAATATAAGATTATTTTATTGATATTTCTGCAAATACATTGCGCGATAACATTGTACAATAATATTTTCTTTTTTATTAATAACATTTTTTGTCTTTACA
>NW_012026774.1:109203-116491 GCF_000956235.1 Wasmannia auropunctata
CTGTATTCTCGCCTTAGCTGGTTCGCACCGGAATCTGGAAGGAAGCTCAGCAGCTTAATCGCTCTTAAATGGAGGAGAGGAACGCGGACTAGAGATACGACCTGTCTATGTGGTTCCCTCGGTGGTGTCTTCTCCGCCCTCGTGGTCCTTGGGATCCTTCTCTCTTAGTCGTTGCGGCGTCGGTGAGACGGGTAATATTCTACAATGTTTCCGGGAGCCGCCGATACGGTATAACAAATATTCGAGATCGCTACGGGAACTAAAAGAGTGATTACGAACGGTACTCGGTATTCGGGCGGCGGGAGCCACGCAAATGTAGTCCCGCGGCCCGCGCCACGCGTCCGCCTCCGAAAATCGGAAGGACGCAGGACTCGAAACTACCGCCCGCGGTCGGGTCCGTAGATCCCTTGTGACGGACGGTCCGAAAAGGGACGTCCCGTCACAATATATATATATATATAACTATATCACATAATTGTATACTTTTTCGAGGTTACTTTGACGATTATTAATATTTTTATTCACAACCAATAGTTACAAACGTTATAATTTATAAAGATAATTATCCGCTATTTCTATCGTGTATAATAACCATTATTGGCATATATACATATCTACAGTTACATAATTCATCTATACTCTATTCTTTCGAGTGTAACTTTCAAGAAAGAATAAATCGAGTTTTACTTATTAATCTCTTAATCTCTTATTGGTAAGTCCTTGATCTCTACAACGAAGGAAAGATCTCAGCTCTCGGACATCCCAGGGTACCAATCCCTAAAAGAAACGAGGGCAATCGCCCTTTTCGCGAGGTACGTAGAAAAGGAAGTCGATCGTCTTCCGGGACGTGACAGCGTTCTGCAAAACTCGAAGTTTTCGTGATAAAAATGCCACGGGAGCGCGAATCCGGCGTATCCACGCTGCAAACAACGAAACTCGTCGTTTACGTGATAAAAACGTCGCGGGCGCGCGATTCCGACGTTTTCACTTTGCGTTCTCCAAAACTCGACGTTTGAGTGGTAGAAACGCCGCAGGAGCGCGAATCCAACGTTTCCACGCTGCAAAGAGAGAAACTCAAGGTTTTCGTGCTAGAAACGCGGCGGGAGCTTGAATCCGACGTTTTCACTTTGCGTTCTCCAAAACTCGACGTTTTCGTGCTAGAAACGCGGCGGTAGCGTGAATCCGACGATTTCACTTTGCGTTGTCACGTCTAGAGCGACAGGTTACCTGGTTCTCTTTTGTTTTAGGTCAACCTGCTTACACCGGCTTTACTTGGGATGGAGAGAACCTGAACTGCTGCGATAGAGGAGAGGTAGAAAACGAGAATGTGGTTCAATAAAATCTTTATTTAAATAATTCTATTCGAGGCTGTTATTTATTTTAATTATTTATTTAACTTTCCATCTGATTGTCTAAACAAGGCTTTATAATAATAATCTTATTATATCCAGATGTACGAAAGAAATCTTTACTTAGACATAAGCAAATACTCTCATGCGGAAGATGAGTCGGCTCGAGTACCAACGTTCGTCCCTTATTACTCTTGACGAACCCTATTCTTGTTCTGGTGATGTCGATCCTATACAATCTGGAGATTCTGGAGAATACGGTGATTCCGGAGATTCTGGAGATTCTGGAGAATCCGGAGAATCAGGAGAAGCAGGGGAATCCTGGAGAAATTATAATTACGTGTTTCAAAATTTACGAATACTTTATTTAATCAATTCTGTGTGCTAGTTGAGGCTTCAGCCAAATCATTCGGGTCAATAGTTAATAAAAAGCGACGAATAGTGGCGTTATTATCTTCGATTGTATTAAAAGGTTCTTCTTGACCTTGAATTTGCGGATTCTCTAACTCTATTGGCGCTTATTAATGTCGCTATAATCTAAAGTATCTTTGTCTGCAATGTCAATTTCCGGATCAACAGGGGGAGGAATCCAAAGGGGGACACGAATAGTTTGAATGTTAATTATTCGCGGAAGAATTCGCGGATTAAGAGGATGAAGATGATATTGCAAATTTAATGGTTGTAGTTGCGGTAACAAAGGCTAAACCCGGTCAGCTTCATCTTCAGTTAAGTCGACAGTAATGACATCCGGTCTATCTGGGACGCGGAGTCGTCCATGTTGTGGTGCTGGTTGTTGCACCGGTGGCCGAATTATTGGTTTAACAATTGCAATAGGCCTCTCTATTGGCCTTTCACGAATGGCTAATGGAAGCTCTCTAACGTGAGGTATTCCCAGCTCAGCTTTAAGTTTTGCTCTTTCAACCTTTTTTCGTTGTTTCCTGCCTGATCGATGTTTCCTTTGGTATTCTGTAGGATAATGCAAAGAGGGGAAGTTAGCTCTTAAAGCGCTGATATTCTCGCTCGCTAAGCCGAATCTTAAAGGAAAGGGGCAGTTTTGGCTCTTAAAGCGCAGATACTCTCCCTCGCTAAGCCGAACCGCAAGGAATGGAAAGGCATCAACAAGAATTTAAACAAAAATGTAATTTACTTCTAAATGGATACCGGTAACTTCCAATTAAGCAGCCACAATCTGTCGAATAGTAATATCGCGTGTGATTGCGACACGATCAAATAACTCGAGTTTAATTAAAAGCTTACGCGAAAGGATAGTTATAACACTCATTCAGCACTTACAGATATTGAAGAACTAGCCTGTCCTTCCATGTCAAAGATTCAGCTGTTTCAGCTCGTGTTTTATTTCAATAGAATATTAATCTATTAATGTCTGTCAATACAGTAATCAGGGTTAGGATGGCTTAGAATTGATAATTATTTAATACAATATTTTATTAAATTTGTACAATGTATTTACTGCAACGGCTCAGCACAAATGTCAAGGGTAAACCTTGTTCGAAATTCAGTTAAAAAATAAAACGATACGTCAAAAAACAATTGAATTCGTAAAGGGTTATAAGTGAGGCATAATAAAATAATAATAATAATAATAATCATGTTCTATGATTCATGAATATCAAATTGACAGGCAACACAAGGGTTATAACGTTTCTATTCAACAGTAATAACTCAAATTCAAGAGCATTAAAGGCAATTCCCAAAATCTTGAAATTCGATTAATTCAAGATAATATTTTAGGCAACACAATAGTAATAACTCATATTTAAAAACGTTAAAGGCATATCCTCAAAGTCTTAAAATTCAATTAATTCGAAGTAATAGCTCAGTTTCAGGCACGTAAATCATCAATGTTTTATAATATCGTACGTAGTCTCGACACGCACGCCAAATAGTTTCGTAATAAGATAATGTTCATTCAAAATTATTTATTTATCGAGGGTCGTTCTCACTAACAAATAATTAATTCACTTTGGAAGTATGGCATGAAATTAAAATATAGTTCGTTCTTAAACTGTCAGTTGAAGAGCCAATAGATCGTTCACTCATTTATGTCAAATGTGACACTTCATTTATTATAATTGTCGCGAGGTCGATGCCCTCGCAACAATCAGCATTTTAAGAACCAATTAATAAGCATTCGAGCCGGCTAGGCATTCGGCGCAAAATTAGCAATAACATTATATTCGAAAATACAATAAATCAAAGAACGTTAACCGCGACGTACCGAGAACAGTCTCGCAATGCAATTACCGAAATGCTGAGCGCTGACGCGGCAACGCGTAGTAATAAGTACGCGCAACGATAAGCCGCGGGCGGTCAGTCTTTTACGTCCGTCTTGACACGACCGGTCCTGACGTTCGTGTCGTAAAAATTTAATCTACTTGTCGTAAATAAGGTGAAGGTGTTAAAAGAAATCAAATCTGTGAACCAACATGAATTAAAGAATATACAGGGTGGACCATTTTAATCCATTCAGTCGAATATCTCGAAAATCAAGCCCGGGAGAGAAAAATTTTTCAGACAAAAGTTCTCGGACTTCGAGGGGGACATAAGATGATAACATTGGTTTGACCCTGAGTGGCGTCGTCAAGGTCAGGACAAGGTCACTTTGAATTTTTTAAATGGAACCCCCAATTTTTTATTACATGTTCTTATAGCACGCCTCGAGAACTTTCCAAAACACATAAATAAAATATTTTTTTATGAAATAAATCTTGAGTTATGAAGCTTGAAAGTTGGAGTATTTTATTATAAAGTGAAGTCCCGTTCCCCCGCGGAGTCGGATTCTCTTTTGTGCCCCTCAACCCCCGGGCACAACATAATATATCAAAGTTAACTTGTGATTATTCAAGCATAAGTTTATTAAAATATTAAATTAATCGCTTGAAGTGGTTTGTTCACTGATATTCAAGTTAAAATCGGGCAAGAAATATTAATGAATTTAATTGGACTGGTGAAGTGAATGAATAAATATTTAATAACTGTCAGCAACTCGAAGCGCGGATACGCTCGCCTTAAGACACTAACATTCAATAAAATATTAACAACAGAGCACTCGGAGACTCAAATCGTCACACGGAAACTCTGAAGTCAATAATTAAATTATAATAATTACTTCGTGGGTTTAAATAAATCTTCATAAAAGAATACTTTTATTTTACGATGGAGTATAACTCTCGTGTTAAAGTTCAACGATGACGTATTATCGCTTCACTTCAATAACACTTTTAACGAACACTTCAAGTCGTTCTGTAAATAAATTAATGTTATGAATAATGAATATGCAGTTGTAAATTATTTAATTAGCTCTTGACAGTTAATGTTCAGTAATAAAGTAATGTTAAAATAAATCAGTATCTGATGCCACTTCTAAAGAGAATATTAATGATCCGATATAACAATATATTTTATGTTAAGGAAAAGAAGTTAAAGAAAAGAAGTAATATTATAATATAGTTTATGATTGTTACAATTTTTAGTTAAATTTAGAAAAGATTTAATAAAGATTGTCACGCACAGTCTATAAATTCAGTGAAGATAGTTACTTACAGTTTCAAATTCAATAAGAAATAGTTACTTACAGTTTCAAATTCAATAAGAAATAGTTACTTACAATTTCAGATTTAATAAAGACGGTTACTTACAATTTCACAAATTTGGAATATCGCATGGCTCGTCTCGGCTCGGGAGTATCTTGAATTTGTCAGGGGAACAGCTCTAGAGTGTTTGTACACGCGAATCTACTTTGTCTAGACCGATTTTGACGCGTGGAGTCTAAGTCCGAATAATAAATTGTCAGTACGCAAAAATATTCTAAGTCCAAACTAATGAAAAATCGATTGACGCAGTGACGTGGTAATAGTACTTGAAAAATTTAGAAGAGAGTCCCTCGTCGTGCCTTGTGCACACGTTAATATAGGGCGAAAATCAATGGAGGTGGTAGATTCGGCGGTGCAATTTGCGGCCGCAGGGACTGCTAAGTGAGGAACATGTAAATCGCGTGTGGTGCGCAAAAATGGGGGGCGGCTACGGCGGCTCAACGGCGGCTCGAGAATACGATCCTTAAGTTTATGTAGACGCTCGATTTCTTATCTCCAGATGTTTTAATAAACGGTTTCGCCAGAGCTTATTTATTAAATTCCTTCTTCGCTACTCGATTCTTTAGTTTATTCTTTAGGCCCGATATCTCGTCGCCAACTTTTCTCTTATCAATTAATATTTCCTTTCAGCCAAGACATCGCGTCACCAGGCTTGGTCTTCAATAACAATTCTTCGTGAATATTACTTTCACTTGTACTTGATTTAATACTTATAACTGAATTTATTATTATAATATAATTTTGCTGTATGGATCGAGAAACGTTAAAGGCAAAGTTATATAAGTTCATACAATGTTATATAAGTTTATGCAAAATGCCAAAGCGTAGTTAACGCATATAATAATTAATAAAATTAATAAAATAAGAAACAATTTTCATTTAAATGCAGAGGCGTCACCGTTGTACATTTTTATTATAATTAAATGGTTTTGAGCATAATGAGTATGTTTTTAAAGGCGTTATTTGTTAAATGAAATATTATCGGTCTCCTCTTTGTGCGGATCTTCGTTAGCGTTCGCTTCAGGCGCGAGCGTAAATTATTGAGAGGCACTCCTGAATTTATTAATGCAAAAGTTAATCTTCTTTATGCTCAATGAACAATTCCTATTTTAATGTAATGTTATGCTTAAATATTAATAATAAATTCTAAAAGAAAATACATTGTTAACAGCGTTGTCCATTCTTTTTAATAACTAGTGGTTAAATTGCAATACACACGGTTCTGTCAGTAACGTATCATTGGCGTGTATTACCCTTGATGTTGTCGTCTCTCTCTTACACATATGATTCTAATATGTCTCTCTTTGTCACACTCATTGAAAGTATAGGGAATACATATAATTTATTCAAACTGATTTTATTAACTCGTGAACGGTTATAGATAGAAAATTGGGACTTGGGCTGTAAGTATTGTTATAATTTTTATTAATTTTTGATGAATAGTGACTTTTTGTAAATGGCGATATCTCGAGAACTAAGCGTCGGAGAGAGCTCGGAGTTATATAGAGACGCATAATCGGTTGTAAAAGTTAAAATTCCGATTAGTAAAAAATTTGTTTAAAAATTAAATAAATAAACTTTAAGTTAATTAATAAATTTTTGGGTCGGTTAGAGTTGTTATAGGCCTGGAATTATTATTAGGCTAGTCTGGACTTGTCAATTTATTTGTTTATAACAAATTAAAAAGTTTAAACTCTGACCGTCAAGGTTATTTGATTTTTAGTTATTTGGATTCGTGAGGTTTTGCCGTTTAATTTGATATATGTATGCAAGTAGCTATTATAGGCGGGTTCCAACTAGGAAGCTCCGAGGGGGGGGTGAGGGGCAGGGGGGTCCGCGGGGGTCCGCGGAGAGGGGGGTCCGCGGGGGAAACCGCGGGGAGGGGGAAGCCGCGGGAAGGGGGAAACCGCTCAGAACGTTTCACGGTCTGATGCGAGGAGGGGGAAGCCGCGGAAAGCCGCTCGCTCAGCTGGCCTAACCGCGAGGTCGTGGGTGCGGGATGCGCGGGGAAGAGGGAACCGCGTCGTAGGTGCGGGATGCGCGGGGAAGAGGGAACCGCGTCGTAGGTCCGCGGGGAAAGGGGAACCGCGCTCGCGCTCGCCGCGTTCGCCGCCGCGTTCGCTGCCGCCGCCGCCGCCGCTGCCGCCGTTGCGCACGGGCCCCACCGTACCACCCCGCGGTCCCACCCGTTATCGCTGCCACCACGTTCATGGACCCACCCCGCCGTCCCAACCCGCGCTATTGAAACAGCCGCAGCTTTAAAAAATGCTTTTACGGAACTGCTATTGAACCGCCAATCGAACCGATATCCCTGTTCTATCGAAT
>NW_012026774.1:116541-117085 GCF_000956235.1 Wasmannia auropunctata
TCGTGTATACAATAGATAATTTAAAAAATAATTACAGAATAATTGATTTAGTATGTTAATTAAGAAGAATATAATAAAAATAGAATATGTATTTACATATGTATGCAGATCGGACCATTCCAACTTCCTGCGAGAGTTGATGGCGCAATTTATAGTGATTTTCTCTCCGAAGAACTGCCCGATTTACTTGAGACTATACCACTGGAGGAGCGACGAGTTATGTGGTTTCAGCACGATGGAGCACCTTCACACTATGCAAGATGCACACGACAAACTTTAAACAGAATGTACCCCGATAGGTGGATTGGCCGCGGAGGTCCTCGAGCGTGGCCAGCGAGGTCACCAGATCTAACTCCGCTCGATTTTTTCTTATGGGGGACAATAAAAGAATATGTATGTCGCATGCCTATAAATACTGTTGAGGAACTGAATGATCGAATAGATGAAGCGCTTGCAACTATTACGCCTGAAATGATAGAACGTTCGAGAATGAATTTTATTAGACGTGCTCAGCTTTGTGTAGAAATGGATGATGGCTATTTTA
>NW_012026774.1:117135-117725 GCF_000956235.1 Wasmannia auropunctata
GTGACAGTTTCAACAGCTCACTATTCAAAAACCATTGACACCTTAACATTTTGCTATTAACATTTTCGACTCAGTTTTTCATGAGGAATACGTAGATGCCGGCTCCTGCGGGTGACCTGGATCACCCTGTATATATATATATGTACTTAACTTATTTGAATTTACATATTTTATTTTACATATTTTAAATTTATTGAGAATTCTGTTTGTCGTATATGCTAAAGAATTACAAATTTTTTTTTCACTTTATATATAATTTTGATATTTTATTCATTATTATTTTGTCTTAAATTTATTTGATACATAAATACTTTAACGAAACGTTGCTAGGTAACAAAAATAAATAAACTATTATTTATTTTTGTTACCTAGCAACGTTTCGTTAAAGTATTATTTAGTCAGTCGTATTAGCAGCAGCAGTGTTCGTAGAAACCAGAAGATACGAAAGAATATCTTCATATTCTAAAAAAAAATTATAAAACGTATCAGGTAATATTAAATGTTTTTTTTTAACATATCTTTTTTATTACGATAAAAATTTTTCTATATTTTTCAATTTCTGATATTTATTTGCTCTAAAAATCGGAAGA
>NW_012026774.1:118159-118741 GCF_000956235.1 Wasmannia auropunctata
TGATAAATAGTTCTTGATAGTAGTGGTAATTCCAACGTTTCTATTGCGGTCAATCTCCACACCGTTGAGTTCGTATCGAATTTCATCAAACATGAACGTTACGCAATTCTTTGCAAGCGTTGTCACCGACCCTTCCTTCTTTTCCTTTATCGACATTTTTCCTTCGACGCAGAGCAAACTTTCGCATGGTAATGTGTATAAATCCTGCTGTTGTATGGGTATTCGTATTTTATCGCTGTGTCCAAACGCAGTATTACATATGGATTGTACGTGTGAGTATCAATCTTGACGATGCTGTCGTCAAAGACTGGTTCCCCTCCAATGTTTAGGATATTAGCCATCTCAGATACTATGCACGGTAAAACCCAAAGATTTTAAAAATTTGATGTTGGAAGCAGTGAGTTTCTTCTTGATAGATCGAATGTTTTTTACAGTTGTCTCTCCAGTTAAAATTGTGTCTCCTGTACCTGCTCATTCAGCACAAGCATTTCACGTTATCGCGATCGTCTCCGTACGTGCAGCCTCACAGTGATTTCTTCTCCGCGAAAATCGAGCAATCAACCGTATTGATCCACAACGCGG
>NW_012026774.1:118791-122018 GCF_000956235.1 Wasmannia auropunctata
TGACTGGAGTTCAGACGTGTGCTCTTCCGATCTCTAAAAAAAAATTATAAAACGTATCAGGTAATATTAAATGTTTTTTTTTAACATATCTTTTTTATTACGATAAAAATTTTTCTATATTTTTCAATTTCTGATATTTATTTGCTCTAATAAAATTAAATGAGTGTCCCCGAGTATACGAAATGAAAGATTACATTTTTAGAAATATTTCATTGCGTCAAAAATATTATATACATGTCCTCGAGTCTTTGAAGTGAAAGATTGCATTTTCAGAAATATTTCATTGCTTTAATATCATTATATGCGTGACCCTGAGTCTTCGAAGTAAAAGATTGCATTTTTAGAAATATTTCTTTGTTCTGATAAAATTATATGCGTGTCCTCGAGTCTTCAAAGTGAGTGTTTGCATTTTTAGAAATGTTCCTTTGCTTTGAAAAAATTATATACATGTCCTCGAGTCTTCGAAGTGGGAGATTGCATTTTTAGAAATTTTTATTGCTTTTCTAATTATACGCATATCCTCGAGTCTTCGAGGTGAGAGTTTGCATTTTTAAAAATATTTCTTTGTTCCAATAAAATTATATGCGTGTCCCCAAGTCTTCGAAGCGAGAGATTGCATGTTTAGAAATATTCCTTTGCTTTGAAAAAATTATATACATACTCTCGAGTCTTTAAAATGAGAAATTGCATTTTTAGAAATATTCCTTTGCTTTAAAAAAATTATATACACGTCCTCGAATCTTCAAAATGAGAAATTGCATTTTTAGAAATATTCCTTTGCTTTAAAAAAATTATATACATGTTCTCGAGTCTTCGAAGTGGAAGATCGTATTTTTAAAAATTTTTATTGCTTTTCTAAAAATTATATAAATATCTTCGGGTATTCGAAGTGAGAGATTGTATTTTTAAAAATATTCCTTTGCTTTAAAAAAATTATATACCTGTCCTCGAGTCTTCGGAGTGAGTTTGCATTTTTAAAAATATTTCTTCGCTCCAATAAAATTATATGCGTGTCCCCAAGTCTTCGAAGTGAAAGATTGCATTTTTAGAAATATTTGTTTGCTTTGAAAATATTATATACGTGTGCTCGAGTCTTCGAAAGAAGAGATTGTATTTTTAGAAATATTTCTTTTCTATAAAAAAATTATATACATGTCCTCGAGTCTTCGAAGTGAGACGTTGTATTTTTAGAAATATTTCTATGCTCTACAAAAATTATATACCTGTCCTCAAGTCTTCAGTGATAAATTGCATTTTTAGAAATATTTGTTTGCTTTAATAAAATTATATTCATGTCTTCAAATCTTCGAAGTGATTTTTACTTTTCCTTTCTTCTTTTTCTGTTTTTTAAATATATTTTTAATGTTTAGGTGGCATTTATAAATATGAATAGGAATATGCAAAAAGAACAAAAATCTCGTGATTTCAATGCTAATAAAAACATTGAAAAATTAAATGGTGTCGAGCTATTGAAATCTAATAATTCCAATGTTAATAAAAAGGATGAAAAATTAAATAGTGTTGAGCTATTGACGTCTAATAATTCCGATGTTAATAAAAACCCTGGTGAAAATTAAATGTAAAGCAAGCGTTAATGAAGCGTTTAATTGGAGAGTAACGGAAGTGTAAACGAAACCCGTAGGAGGCGAAAATTGGAACATTGAGTGTAAAGGAAGCAGCAACTAAACGTTAAAGAAACGTTAATAAAGCATTGAGAACTTTTCGGCAAGCGCGAGTAAAATATTTATCGAATGTAAATGAAGCGTCACTAAATTGTACAACAAATGTGTACTAAGAGCCAAAATACAATAATGGTTTTTGCATTTTTGCTCACTCAACTTTTTCAAAATTTTAACAAAAAAATTTATTTTTTTTTATTTTTTTTAATAATTACATAATTATTATTTTTTAGGGTTTAATTTGTGTTTATTGTTTCGTATATTTTCTATTTTATTAATTACAATAACGCAAATTTATAATTTTTGAAAACGCATCGGCGAGATTCGAACCTGAATCCCTAGAACAGAAAACTTGTACGCTAACGCTGAGCTAATGAATACTTTGTACTGAAGACTTATTCTTTTCATTATATATTCTAGAGAATAGTGTAATAAAACTGTTGATTATCATTGCCATTCTACCTTTTTCAGTAATAATAAAAAGTTATGGAATCGTACATGATTGAATAATGAAACTTCTCAATAATCATGTATTTTTTCAGACAGTATTGCTTACAGTCTAATTTTTTAAATATTATTGTATTTTTCAGCAAACGTTACTATTTTTTTTAGTAAACATCTACGAATTTAGACTAACAGTTGAGAATAAGCAAAAATTCAGTGACTATTACTATTTTTCGAATCTCGATGATGAAGTGTGCAAAAAGTGTATTAGAATACTCCATGCACTTTTTGCGAGGCGTTTTGGAAGCGTAGACGAAGTTTCAACTAATAAGTATGAGAGAAGTGTATTTGAATACTTACTGCATTTTTTCCGGGGTGTTTTGGAAGCGTAGACAAAGTTTCAACTAATAAGTGTGAGAAAAGTGTATTGAAATGCTCCATGCACTTTTTATGGGACGTATTGGTAGTGTAAACGAAGTTTCAACGAATGAAGCTTATGGAAAACATATCAAAGTGCTTTATACACATTTTATGGAGCGTTTGGGAAACGTTAATGAAAATAAATTATTTGAAACGTGTAGGAAACATAACAGAAATGTTTCATATACGCTTTATGAAGCGTTCAGAAAGCGTGTATGAATAATTGAAATTGCGAAGCGTTAATGAAAAGTCAATGAAGTGTTTAAAAAGCGTAAATTCTCTTCGTTTGCACTTCGTTGACGCTTCAAGAAGCTTTCCATTTTCACCAGAGCGCTATCGCCGTTCACAGAGCTCGCATTCGCTAGTGTCTTATTAGCTCCCTGAACGGAGTTGGTAACGTTTGCGTTCACAGCGTGATAGCGTGCTCCCCGAACGCACCCTATAATGCCAAAGGGAACACCCTCTTGAAGTTAGCCCGCAAGATAAAAATTTCTGAACGATCAATAGCTCAAAATAATGCTCCCGATTTGCTCCGTCCATATTGATAAATATAAAAAATTGCTCCCTTTTAGTTTTTTTAAAAAATCCAAAAAACGATTTTTTACGAAAAACGTTCATAACTTGTGATCTAATTGATATTTTTGAACAAATAAGGTCTCAAAATTTTGCTCCAAATTTGCTCTG
>NW_012026774.1:122069-124234 GCF_000956235.1 Wasmannia auropunctata
TACACATTTTATGGAGCGTTTGGGAAACGTTAATGAAAATAAATTATTTGAAACGTGTAGGAAACATAACAGAAATGTTTCATATATGCTTTATGAAGCGTTCAGAAAGCGTGTAATGGATAATTGAAATTGCGAAGCGTTAATGAAAAGTCAATGAAGTGTTTAAGAAGCGTAAATTCTCTTCGTTTACACTTCTTTGACGCTTCAAGAAGCTTTCCATTTTCACCAGGGAAAATTGCAAAATTGAATGGTGTCGAGCTACTAACATCTAATGATGTATTTGACAATGTCCAAATGTATGATAGAACTGTGTAAGTATTAAATTAAATTATTTTTATCTTTATTATAATAAATATTTATATATATTTATTCATTTATTTACACATATATACATATATATATATATATATATATATGTATATTTATGCGCGGCGCGCGCATGCACACACACATACACACACACGCACGCACGCACGCACGCACGCACGCACACAATCTGGTCAATAAGTTACTTATTAAACTTTGTACATATCTATTTTTGTTATTTAATACATGCAATTATTATTAAGATATATCTCATTTTATTTTACTAATATTTTACTAATATTCTTTCCTAATTTTTAATTTTAGATTTTTTAAATTGTTTTTTTAGACATTCTTTTCGTTTTTTTTTTTAATAGTTGAATATATATGGTAATACGCGTATAAAATGATCATGTATGGATTAAATTTTATTATATTTGAAATTATAAATTTTATGAATTTTATTTAGCAAATTAAATCTTGATGT
This sequence comes from Wasmannia auropunctata, assembly GCF_000956235.1. NCBI lineage: Eukaryota > Metazoa > Arthropoda > Insecta > Hymenoptera > Formicidae > Wasmannia > Wasmannia auropunctata. The sequence goes on from NW_012026774.1 coordinate 122,860, forward strand.
TTGAATTAAAGAAGAAATTTAATATTGTTATTGTTACTTATCAGTTCTTTTCTATAAATATATATGTTTAGACTTTTTTGTATTTTAATAATATTTTTATAGTGAGATAGTTGGTTATGTCGATGGAATAACGGCTTTTCGTATAATCGGAGATAAACAACAGTATAAATTTTTTAAATTTTATTTGAGTGATGCAACTGGAAAGCGTGTGCAAATTGTTGCATGGAATGATATGATTGAAAAAATTGAACACGTGAAATTAAATGATGTAAATATATGAAATTTTTGTGTGCATGTATTATACATGTAAGTTTATTTCATTAATATGTCAAATATATAGTATGTTTTTAATTTCCATTGTTATAGATTATTTATCCAGATGGTTTGTTGGCTCGACCACCTAAAGTTGCTAAATACAACAATGGTAACGTGGGTTATGGACTACAAATTTGTAGTAATACTTTGATACCTACTTTAGGTAAATATCAATCATCAATTATTTTAAATGAACAATTGGAGCGGGTTGAATTTACCAAAGTAATAGATACCTCAGCGCGAGTCAGTAAGTATCTTTTTATTCATGAATTTTTGTTATATTAATTTTTTATATATTAATATATACATATATATACAGGGTGGGCCCTTTTAATCGATCCACCCAAATATCTCCTAAAGTAAGCGCTATTGTTGCGCAACAAAATTGTTTAAACAAAAGTTTTCGGACTTCGAGGGGGACATAAGATGATAACATTGGTTTGACCCTGAGTGGCGTCGTCAAGGTCAGGACAAGTTCACTTTGAATTTTTTTAATGGAACCCCCAATTTTTCATTACATGTTCTTATAGCACGCCTCGAGAACTTTCCAAAACACATAAATATAATATTTTTTTATGAAATAAATTTTGAGTTACGAAGCTTGAAATTTGGAGTATTGTCGGCATTAGCATCATCCAAGGTGTCCAAATACTAGCTAAAGATGGCCAAGGTCGTTGGCCTTTATCAATGTCATGATCCTGAACAACATTCAAAAGGTTTTAGCTAGTGTTTGGACACCTTGGATGATGCTATGCCGACAGTACTCCAACTTTTAAGCTTCATAACTCAAGATTTATTTAATAAAAAAATATTTTATTTGTGTGTTTTGGAAAGTTCTCGAGGCGTGCTATAAGAACATGTAATGAAAAATTGGGGGTTTCATTTAAATAATTCAAAGTGACCTTGTCCTGACCTTGACGACGCCACTCAGGGTCAAACCAATGTTATCATCTTATGTCCCCCTCGAATCCCTACAACTTTTGTCTGAAACATTTTTTCCTAGTGTGCTCATTTTTCGATATATTTGATTGGATGGATTAAAATGGTCCACCCTGTATAA
>NW_012026774.1:124284-124745 GCF_000956235.1 Wasmannia auropunctata
TTACATACAATGGAAACTATAGATGGATCGATTTGCTACCGCGTCTCATGTTTGAATACAACGCGCGAAAGCATCGAACTATCGATATGCGGCCCATCGACGTCACCCCCGCAATCGCCAACAAGCTCTTAGCCATGGTGTATAACCACGTAAAGATCGCCGCACCCGCACGATTCAAAGTGGGTGACTCGGTACGCGTCAGTAAATTCAAGACAATTTTTGACAAAGGTTACACACCAAACTGGACCACGGAAGTGTTTAAAATCATCAAGGTGCAGAAAACTAATCCCGCAACGTATCTTTTGGAGGATTCTCGTGGAAAACTCATAGCCGGAGGATTCTATGAATACGAACTGCATCGCGTTGCTAATCCCGACGTGTACCTCGTTGAAAAAGTTTTGCGCAACAGAGGGAATGAGATATACGTGAAATGGTTGGGATTGGATGATTCACATAATTCA
>NW_012026774.1:124795-127305 GCF_000956235.1 Wasmannia auropunctata
AGGTAAGATCTGGACATGATCCAACCGGTCAAGGCAAGATCTGGACATGATCCAACCAGTGAAGGTAAGATCCGAGTATGATCCAGCCAGTAAAGGCAAGATCTGGACATGATCCAGTCAGTCAAGGCAAGATCTGGACATGATCCAACCGGTCAAGGCAAGATCTGTACATGATCCAACCAGTGAAGGTAAGATCTGGACATGATCCAGCCAATAAAGGCAAGATCTGGACATGATCCAGCCAGTAAAGGCAAGATCTGGACATGATCCAGCCAGTCAATGCAAGATCTGGACATGATCCAACCGGTCAAGGCAAGGTCTGGACATGATCCAACTAGTGAAGGTAAGATCTGGACATGATCCAACCGGTCAAGGCAAGATCTGGACATGATCCAACCAGTGAAGGTAAAATCTGGACATGATCCAACCGGTCAAGGCAAGATCTGGACATGATCCAACCAGTGAAGGTAAGATCTGGACATAATCCAACCGGTCAAGGCAAGATCTGGACATGATCCAACCAGTCAAGGTAAGATCCGAGTATGATCCAGCCAGCCAAGGCAAGATCTGGACATGATCCAACCGGTCAAGGCAAGATCTGGACATGATCCAACCAGTGAAGCAGTGTTGCCAGATGATCTCAATGCAAACCCCCCAAGCCATATTCTATCATTATACTTAATGTAAAACCATGATTTTATTCGAACGTATTTAATTTGGTTTTACATTAAGTATAATGATAGAATACTAGATGCATTCATAGAATTAGCATTCTTCATAGAATGCATCTAGTATTTCTTCTACAAAATTTGAAGAATACATAGTTTTGCTATTAAATTTATTTAACATGTCTTTAGTTGGCTCAAAAGCACGACAGCCATTTGGTAAATTACTTTTGATGCGTAAAATAGTATCTGCAGTTTCTACTGACATTCTATTTCGTAAATTATCTTTAATGATATTAATAATTGAGAATGCTCGCTCAACACTCGCATTAAAAAAAGGTAAATTCATTAAAGCTAAAACTAGTTTGGATATATGTCCAAATCTTTTGTGTCCGCCTGCCTTAACAATTTTATTAATTTGCACCCAATAATCTTCCGATGACTAATGTTAACCGTATGCAAGAGATTCCATTCTGTAATTGTTTCATCAACGTCTCCGCAGATACCCTTAAATCGCATGGCAATATCGGTTATATCCGGCTTCATTTGACTTGTTGCCAATTGAGGTGAGAAATTGCTAATACTTTTGAGTAGTTGAATATTTTCTGGTAATCGTTTTTGAAGCTCAGTGCACAATTCCACTAAGAATTCTTTGCATCGCCTTTTAATATTCTTAATTTTTTTATATATTTTACCTTGGACAGCATAATTAAATTCATATCCTAGATTTATGCAATCAGACATTAAATAATTTATGCAATGGACATTAAATAATTTAAGAATTTAAAGTTTTCCAAATTTTTTTTGCACGTCTTTTCAAGCTGCTGTGGTACAACGATTTTTGCAAAAGTAAATAAAATAATTCATTTAAATCTTCGAATAACTTTAATGGATCAACTGAGTTAGACTGAAACAGTTTGTTTAAAGCAGTAACTTTTAATAAAACAGAAGGCAGGAAAATCAAATAAACTCGATTGTCTTTATCATTGTACATTTCATACAACTGTTCTGCAGTATAACATCGTTCTTTTTCCGCAGCAAGCTTAAAATGTAATTTTAAAGCATCCCATTGACTTAAGGGTACTGTCTGGTTAGTTAGGTCAAAAAAATCGAAAATTTTTTTTGCATTTTTCGATAGCTATAACAGTATAGAATATCGTACTAAAAGGGCAAATCGAAATTCGTAATGATTCGAAAGTTATGAGCCTACCGCGTCAAAGCAGGTAGCGAAAGTCGAACGGCACGGGTACATAGCGTCGCCCAATTCTCGTAGATTTATCGACCTTTCTGTCGGTATATGATTTTACTCAAACTTTTCTATTTTTGACGTTAGATAGAGCGTGTTTACACTGAATTATTGGCAGTTTCACTGGTGAAATCAGTTTTATAACGTACGAAAAACACGTGTTCGTTTCTGTGTCTCTCGTGCTTTTCGTCTCGCAGTGCATCAAATCGAAGTGTTTATTTAAAAATGTTTCGTAATACAAAGTGCGGTAAAGACTCTTCTAAACGTCCCGGTAAAAAACGAATCAAAGAAAAGATTCAGTGGAAATCAATATATGAACGAGAATGAGAAAGAATTCACTAGCATGTCGGCGAAGAAAATAGCCGGTTCCGATGATTTCGATACGACCATTTCGCCGAGTAACGTATTGTTACGCTCGTCGCAAAGCGGCACTCGCGACACGCACTCGAGACTCTCGCGCACTTCCGCACTCGCGTAATAAACTTAGAGATGTTATAATGAAGAGGAACTTTATTAATAAAGAAACAGAGTGTTCTATACAGAGCTGTCAAAGTCAAGTATCCCGATAACAACCGTAACTAAGAGGACGATCCTCTCTT
>NW_012026774.1:128914-129219 GCF_000956235.1 Wasmannia auropunctata
CAGTTCGCAAACGTTCGAGCACAATTTCTCGCGCATCTTCCAGAAATTGTCGAGGCTCAATGTGTCTGGAATTTATTACTGCACCGGTCAGTATACGACTGTTGAAAGCTGCATCTATCTCACGCCATCAGAGTCCAGCACTGAATCCTGCACCCACATGCACGAATCGTCCGCGCACCGAATATTTCAAACTTTCCAGTCGCGCGATACGAGCGATGACAGATTGTCTCACACCGATCGATAATCGTGGATTTCGACTCTGCTCATCGAGCAAATCGATGAATTCGTCGACACGCTCTTCCCAA
>NW_012026774.1:129269-129968 GCF_000956235.1 Wasmannia auropunctata
GCGCACTTCCGCACTCGCGTAATAAACTTAGAGATGTTATAATGAAGAGGAACTTTATTAATAAAGAAACAGAGTGTTCTATACAGAGCTGTCAAAGTCAAGTATCCCGATAACAACCGTAACTAAGAGGACGATCCTCTCTTGTCCGCTTCTGCGATCGATACCGGTCGACGCGGGAAACTCGCCGATACACGGGTGCAATACCACGGGCGCAACAGTATATTCAGTATTGAATTTCACGCTAGTTTTTTCCGTTCTTTCCAACATTTTAAAGTGCAAAACATGTAACGGAGACGTGAAATTTGGAAAAAAATATGAACATGGCTTGGGATTTCAACTTTCTGTTTTATGCAAGTGTGATGAGAAGTTTATTTATTCTTGTGAAAAAATTAACAACAAATCCTATGAAATAAATCGACGATTTGTATTTGTTATGAAACTTTTGAGTATTGGACTGACAAGGGAAGTTTGCGAACCCGAAAATTCAGAAAAATCTGACTCTTGGTATAAAAGTAGAGCAGTTCATCCGTAGCATGAAATTATTTTTCGTTGGTGCTCAATTCCGTTTTGAAGGGATGAAACCACCCCTTGAAAAAAATCGGTTTTTTCTTCCGACGTGAATATCGCCGAAACTATGAGAGATAGAAAAAAATGTTTTAAATCAAAGTTAAATGGCATGAAGTGAACTTTATGATAGTA
>NW_012026774.1:130018-135072 GCF_000956235.1 Wasmannia auropunctata
TATCTCTCTTAGTTACGACGATATTCACGTCGGAAGAAAAAAACTGATTTTTTTCTAAGGGATGGTTTCATTCCTTTAAAACGGAATTGAGCACCAACGAAAAATAGTTTCATACTACGGATGAACTGCTCTACTTTTACACCAAGAGTCAGATTTTTCTGAATTTTTGGGTTCGCAAACTTCCCTTGTGAGTGGTATTAATACATTTCTTGGTTTGATGGATTTTGGAAGAAAAATAAACAAATGTATGTACTACACTGCCGTCGAAAATATATTCGTTGCTGTAAGCTTTGTGTACAACGAAGTCATCAGAAAAGCAGGTCGTGAGGAAAAAGAAAAAAATGCTGCCGATGGAAAAGAGGAAAAAAAATTGACAGTATCAGGAGATGGATCGTGGAGCAAACGTGGATTTTCTTCTATGTTTGGTGTTGTGACATTGATTGGACATTATACAAGTAAAGTACTAGATACTTTGGTAAAATGTACTTTTTGTAACATGTGCATCACAAACAAAAAGCAAATGACAGAAATCGAGTTTGAAACATGGTTCAGCGAGCACGAGGAAAATTGTAAAGCCAACCACAAAAGAAGTGCCGGAGCTATGGAGGTGCATGGAATGCTGGAAATGTTTGCAAGGGCTGAAACTCTACACGACGCGCAATATAAAACTTACATTGGTGATGGAGATTCAAAGACGTTTAAAGCTTTATTACAACAAGAACAACAAGTCGAAAAAAAGGAATGCATCAACCATGTACAGAAAAGGATGGGCTTAAGATTGCGTAAGGTAAAAAAAACAAACAAAAAAATCGGTGGACATGGTCCTGGAAAGCTTACGGACAAGTTAATTAATGAATTAACTATTTATTTTGGACTTGCAATCAGACGAAATCCGCATAATGTTGACAAAATAAGGAACGACATGTGGGCAACATTTTATCATAAAATATCGACAAACGAAGAGCCTCAGCACGAGTATTGCCCAAGCGGACCAAATTCCTGGTGTAAGTGGTGGCAAGCGAAAGCGGCTGGAACTTTGCAGTCCTATAACCATCCTCCTCCTCTCGATTTTAAAGTACAGGAATTAATTCGACCTATTTATGATAACTTATCATCGCAAGATTTGCTGAACCGTTGTTGTGGAGGATTCACTCAGAACAACAACGAGTGCTTCAACAAAACTATTTGGCAGTTTGCACCAAAACACGTTTTTTGTTCCTCCAATATTATAATAATTGCAGCATATCTTGCCACCTGTATTTTTAATGAAGGTTTTAAACCTATTTTAAAAACTATGTCGATCATGGGAATCACCATCGGCCCAAATGCGTACGAGTTTGCTTGCATTCGCAACAAAGAGCGGATCATACAGGCTGAGCGGCTATCGACGTATCAGTCAGTGGAGGAGAGAGCTGCAAGAAAAAATGAGAGACTGCAAGACCAGATCAATTTTGAGGAAGTCGAGGGTCTGCTTTATGGTCCTGGAATAGCTGATTAGCTGTAAGTATCCAGATATAAACATTTATATCAAAAATACTGCACTTAAAACTTTAAACGCGTTTTCTGGAAAACGATGTTTTTCGAGCTGGCGACTCTCATAACTCAGTCAATTTTTAACGAATCTTAAAGATTTTTTTTTAAATACGCGTAATTAAATTGTCCATGGAATAGACCATAATTTCATCGATACATTGCATAATGGATTGTTTATCAACAGAAAAGTAACGAAAATTTTCAGGAAAAATGACAAAAATTTTTTCAAACGCCGCCATTTTGTTATTTTTTAATCAATTTTATTAAAAGTGGTCTATTCCATAATCACACTCATACTAAATAGAAAAATCTTTGGATTTTTTGTTTCAGATAATTTTTGCGACCTGTGGAAAGGTCGCCAGCTCGGTCCGTATTTTGCGCACTGTCCCACGTCGCCCTGTGTCCTGCTTTAGAATATTGATTAAATAATCTGAAAATTTAATGCAATCTTCTTCAAAGTATAATAAATATATCTGAAAAGTTTTGAGTACCTATATTTTTTACTTTTTCCAAAAAAAATTCATGAAAATTGCCTATTTTTTGGCCTGTCTAACCAGACAGTACCCTTAAAATCGTTTTTATTGCTTCATTTCGTGCTAACCATCTAGTGCCCGAGAGCTTAGCAATTTTCTTTGGTTGCAGCTTACCATCTTCGCTGTTTATTAATTGATAAATAGACTTGTATTGCACTTGCCTTTTTGTACTATAAGAAAACCAGTTGTGGCTTTCATGGATCAAGAAATCAAGATGTTTAGGCAATACGCGGAATGCGTACTCTGCGGCTAAATGGCACGAATGACACAGACATTTAACTGTCACTAGGTGCGGAATTATGGACTTTAATTTCGATGAAAAAGAGTTATGCTCTCCAACCATAACATTTGCGCCAATGCCAAGGAGGTTTTCTAATTTTAAATTATCATTTTTTAATTGATTCGTGAAAACTTGAAACAGGCTTTCAGCATCTGCTGTTTCTATTTCAATAAGTCTATAGAAACTAGTAACTACTTTCTCTTTCGCTTTGCTAAAATATCGAATCATTATACATAGTAATTTTTTCGTGTCTATAGCTGTACTTTCATCAACTATCGCAGAATAAAACTCATCACCAATATCGCTCACTAAATCGGCAAGCATGCACGGCGCAATTACATTTTTCATCAATGATGTACATTTTGTTCTATGTAATTTGATGTCCTTTAGAAATTCGGATTTCATGTCTAAATTTATAACTATAGATCCTAAGTGGTCAACAGCATAAATCAAGCAGTGTTCCGCCACAAAAGTTGCAAGCTTCATCTACTATTTTCCTTTCTTTGCTGATTGTTTTCTTTGCAAATAGTGTGATTTTTGGGATTGTGGCATTTTCGATGTGCTCTTTTACTAAATTCTTGTGTTTTTTTGTCTGCGCGTGGGCCTGTAGATCTTTTTTATGCGCTTTGATCTCATTTTTGCAGTATTTGCAAAACGCATTGATCGAATTCGCTGGTGAAGCAGTTAGCCAATCTATATTTAGAATTAAAACATTTTATAAATATATAAATTTGAATACGTAGATAAATTATTAATTTAAAATAATACGTGGATTAATTATTGTTGGAAGAACAAACTAGCCGTTTAATAAAATATCCCAGCAAACAAGGTAACGTCCAATATATCGGTCCAATGACGTTTCAATGACGTCTTATTAACGTTACATACGTCATTAACACGTATTAAGGCGTCATTTGATGTCACTTTGTTTGCTGAGAAGTTATAATACATTGCTACAAATTCACATTTCGGCGACACTGTAAATTTTATCGACAAAATAGTTGCAACGAGGAAGAGGCGATTTTATAGGAATCATCGTGGCGATTTTGTGACTAGCATCATATATGAGCAACAAACAGTTAAACAATTTCAACAACCAGTAATATCCTCAAACTAATATTTATAACTTAATATAGTTATATTTATCCCAAAACTCTATAACTGATTGCGGTTCATTTCGAAAAATCTTAGACTCACTTATCTGTCATCAATTTTTTTCACAGAGTAATAATTTTCGTTAACCATACTTATTCGGAGTTGCCCGACCATAATTAATCGCACCGTGTTTCGCGCGCGCCGTCCAGCGGCCTCCGCGCGAACCACGGGGTGAAGCGCTCTACTGCCAAACGTCTCCCGACCATATGTGGGGGAATTCGAATGTACGCCCGCTACCGGGCGCTCAAGCTCGAAAAACAAGCATGGAATCTTGTCAACAACTATTGTTGTTGAAAGAAAAAGTCATCCGACTGCTCTCACGACTCTGGAATGTTCCTTCTCATACGTCACTTCCGTATAGAGGAGTTTCAAGAACATTCTAGAATTGAGGGAATATAAAAGGAGGGTGCAAACCGGCAACAAGGCCTTTTTTTCTCGCACCGCTCCACGAGTACGCTGCATCGATCGTCGTTTAGATTCGTGTTCGTTCCACGATAGTTCTAACGAGAGTCCGTCGCTTGCGAACTGCGCGACCGAAGCAATACGTATCAAAAAATCTGTCGCTCGCAGATTTTTAGGCTTTAAAAGCCAAATATCTCTGTCGCTAGCAGAGCAAGTGAAGTCGCTCGCTTCAAGATCGTCGCGCCGCGCCTGTTGCTCAAGTCACTCGCTTGCGTAAAGGTCTCGCGGCCCAAAGGTTAAACTGTAAATAGTGTACATAAAAGAAAATAAAATTGTGATTTGTGCTTTACGTTCTCTTTCTTTTGGCATTTCTGAACAATACTTTTACAATAAAATTATGTACCTGCAAATTGCTTTTCTAGTTCCCACTCTTTCCGATATTTTTGAACATAAATCTTTTTATCATTTGCCGCCTTTACGTTCTTTCGGCTCTTCGGCATTTTATTGCTTTTCAAAATTCACGTTTCAGAATATATAAGGGCCTTTTGCACCAATCTCCGCTGGTTAAGCTGATCGATGGACGACAATTATAGATTACCAACTTGACAGAATATTTTAGGTTAGAGCTGACGCTCTGATATGAGTATATGTACTATTGTACTGTTACGTTAGAACGTTGGCAATCTGTAATCGTCGATCAGCTTAACCGGAGATTGGTGCAAGAGGCCCTAAGTTTTGCCGGCAACCATGAAAAAATCCCCCCAAAAATCCCCCAAATTGTTTAAATCTCCCCAAAATTCCCCCCAGAAAGTTCTTCCCCCTAAATCTCCCCCCGAAAGGCCAAAAAACCCCTAAATCTGGGGGGAAAAAACCCTATCTGGCAACACTACAGTGAAGGTAAGATCTGGACATGATCCAGCCAGTGAAGGCAAGATCTGGACATGATCCAGCCAGTAATGGCAAGATCTGGACATGATCCAACCAGTCAAGGCAAGATCTGGACATAATCCAACCGGTCAAGGCAAAATCTGGACATGTTCCAACCAGTCAAGGTAAAATCTGGACATGATCCAACCAGTGAAGGTAAGATTTGGACATGATCCAACCGGTCAAGGTAAGATCTGGACATGATCCAACCAGTCAAGGCAAGA
>NW_012026774.1:135122-140147 GCF_000956235.1 Wasmannia auropunctata
CAAAAAGTACACTTCAAACCATTCAATTTTGATCTAAAATATTCTTTTTCTATCTCTCGTAGTTTTGAAGATATTCACGTCGAAAGAAAAAAACCGATTTTTTTCTAGGGGTGATTTCATCCTTTCAAAACGGAATACAACACAAACAAAAAATAGTTTCGTTCTACGGATGAACTGCTCTACTTTTACACCAAGAGTCAGATTTTTCTGAATTTTCGGGTTCGCAAACTTCCCTTGTTAGATATTTATTCTTATTTTTATTTGCTATTTTTTTATTACAGAAAAAGAAGATAAGATTTCAAATTAATGTCAAACAGAATTTTTCAAAAAATTTAGGTGAAATTCTAAGATTTTTTATAACCAAAGTAGTTGCTTTGAAGTTTACAGCAATCAAAAAAATAAAAGATAAAGAATTACTTAAGAATACGCACTTCTATAAGTTGCTAGAAGGTATAAAATAATAATTTCAATTTTTTGTCATTAATTTTTTTCTCCCTACTTATATTTGTGGAATTTTTAATTCCAGGATTATTTTTAAATGCTCCTAACAAAAACATCAACTTAAAACTTTGGGCAACTCATAGAAAAAGTTTTGAATAACGCAAAAGACTGGGAAGGATTTTGCTTTATACGGCTACAAGAGACAGAAAAAAACAAAATTCTCGAAAAAAATAAAAATTCAAAAGAAGGAAAACCAAAGAATAATGACGATAAAAATGATAGTGAAGTAACCGACAGCCAAAGTAAAGAAAATAGCAACAAAGAGTAATAAAATATAGAAATTAAAATTATTTAAAAATAAGAAGAATTTATCCTTATTGTTTGTCAATCTTGCGTTCTGTTAATTAACATGGTTATGTTATATGGATTATCACATGTGGATTTATCAGATCAAGAAAAATTTGTTTCTTTTATTTTTAATATATATTATTTTTCGTTAATTGTTTTGTGATATTCTACAACATTTAATAACAATGTTAAAATACGAAAATCAGTCTCATATAATAAAACAAAATTTTATAAACCATACTATAAAAAATCAAATTGAAATAAACAATAAACTTTAAATATATCCAATTGACAATTATTTAATAACGTAGAGCGCTCTGTCTGACAGAGCAGGCCGATTCAGACATAATTGTGTCGTATTCGTACCATGACTCCATCGTACATGGATAAAAGGATTAAAAAATAGGATTCAATGGAAATTGTATTCATTCCAATTGTTTGATTCTTTCATCTATGTACGGTTATCAAACACCCATATAAAAAATATGTACCAGTATTAGTAGCACCATCAGGAAGAATGCCTTCAAAAAATATGAACTCGATAGCTAAAAAATCAATAAATCATTATCGTCGTTATTCAGTGGCACTAATGCTTTTGCTAGTACACATTTTTTATATGGGAGTTATTTGATAACCCTGTGTACGGTAGAGTCACGGTACGGATATGGCATGATTATGTCTGAATCGACCTGTCAGAACTCTTCTCCTTTATTCTGATAGTGTCCTGAATGTTATACTTGAAAGGGTTCTCATAGATTCATCACTAACATGGTCCTTATTAGGTAAATAAAATACGGTCCTGAATATGCAATGCGTTACGCACCTTATCAGAACCGGCTCAGGTGACCTTATCAGGGCCAGATTAGATATTACGGCATCCCTGATCTGGACCTGCTCATACACATAATAAAATTTCTACTCGGGTAGCTAATAATTGTTGGAAGAAACAAAATGAACAGCGAAACGCGGAAAACGGAGTAAGAATTGTTTGTCAAATTTGCAATAATTTTGGACACCTTGCTAAAAATTGTCGATCGGGAATGGGACAAAACGCAACGTCTCCAAGTTTGCTTTTCTGCCGCTATTGTAAGAAGAAAGGACACCTTCTCGAAAATTGTGAGTTACGAGTTGCGAGTAATAATAAAAGGAAAATGAGTAATCAGGGAAACTCCAACGGCCCCTCGAAAACGGGTGTGCAACAAGGGTCCGAACGGAACTCATACCCGTCGACGTCACAAAAAACAGTAAATAAAAACGGACCAGAAACCCAGCCTGTAACGGTGGGCCTCGATAAACATAGTCGCGTGCCTACCGTTCAAGTAAATCTTTGCGAATCATTTCCACATGTAACCCTTATGCTAGATACCGGTTATGGGCCCGCACTGTATTGTAACAAAAATTGCTCCAATTTAGTAGCTATATTAGTTTCGTTCGCATTTGCACGTTTTAATGCATTCTTTAAGGTTTGTATAAATCGCTCAGCCTGGCCATTCGTGGACGGGTTATACGAAGCTGAACATTTATGTATAATTCCTCTACTTTTAAGAAATTTTTTAAATTCCTCAGAAGTAAACGTTCTTCCATTGTCTGTAACCAATATTTGTGAAATTCCGTATCCAAAAATATTTTTACATTCTCTAATAATCGTTTTTGCAGTAATATTTTTCACGATCCTGACCTCCAGGTATTTTGAGTACGCATCTACTATTACAAACAACATTTTTCCTAAAAAAGGCCCTGCGAAATCTGCGTGCACTAGGTGCATTGCTGCTGCCGCAGGTTCCCAAATATGTTGCTCCACCTTTGGCGGGTTATTCCGTATTTTATTGCACGCTACGCAATTCTCTATCAAACGTTGAATATCTTGGTCTATTCCTGGCCACCAGCAATAACCTCGCGCTATCGCTTTCATTTTATTTATCCGAAAATAACCGGTATGTAACTGTTTCAACGCGATAGAACGTAATTTTGATGGAATCACCACTCAAAAACCTCTCATGTTCACCCCATCTTGTAAATTAAATTCTTCTTGATTTAAATTGAACCTGTCCTCACTAGGCACCTCCTTCGCTGTCTGCAATGCCCATAATAACTTTTTAAGTTTCGAATCCTTGCGCGTTTCTTTTTCAATTTGACTTGCATTTAACAAAAAGTTTTGTAATTCCTCTATTTGAAAAGCCTCCACTACGTCCATATTAATATTACACTCCGGTACTGGCAATCTAGAGAGGCAATTTGCATTACTATGCTCTTTAGAATTCCTATATTTAATCGTGTAGTTAAACTCTTGCATTGTGTTGCATTCTCATCGCACTGTACACGGATAAACTCTTATTCGGTGCAAAAATTTATATTAGTGGCTTATGATCGGTTATTAGAGTAAATTTGTTGCCGAAAAAATATTGATAGAATTTCTTAATTCCATAAATTATACTGAACGCTTCTTTATCGATTTGGGAATACTTTTATTGCGTATCCGACAATGTTTGCGACGCGTATTGTATTACTCCCTCTGTTCCGTCGGGATGTAACTGGGATAAGGCCGCTCCTACTCCGTAAGGGCTTGCGTCAGTGGCCAGTATTAGAGGTAATTTCAAATCGTAGTGTGCCAATACTTGATCACTTATAAAAGCATCCTTTGCTCTCATAAAAGCTTGTTCTTGTGCTTTTGATGTAAATAGAACATTTATGTGTAACAACTGATTTAATAGATATAATATTGAGCTTAAATTTGGTATGAACTTTCCGTCATAATTGACCATTCCTACGAATGCTCTTACCTCCTGCACATTTCGAGGCCGCGGCATGCTCTTAATTGCCTTTCTGCTGTTAGGTAGAGCCGGTCGGCCCTCACGCGATCGACCCCGGGAGGAGCTCCGAAGTTTGTAGATTTCGAGTAAAGTCGCGTGTATTTACGTGAATTTTCCGCTGTGTCGTGATAGCATTCCGTTTCGTGAGTGATATCGCCACCGAGCACGTATGGCGCCCAATTTTAGCGTCGCGACTCCCCGTCGATCGCAGGAGGGACCTAATTAAGGGGGCTTACACCTTCCCTCCCGGAAATAAAATTCCTTTCCCGCCTTTGATCCGCGCCCGCGCGAGCGCAAGCTTACCGAGTATATATCAGTTGTCACGTATAGCTATAGCTATTATAGTTAAATAACAAAATAACTAATATAATGTTATACATATCAATGTATTATATATAAAGTTCCTCAGTCCTTAATACTTTAATAATATTCAATACAATGGTTTGTTGACTTTAATTAAAAGCTACCCACTGCTGCTTTTACCGTCGGGTTGGTAAAATAACTCATGTGTTTCTTTCTTCGAGTGATTTTTCAGTGGACGGATAATTAATCGACAGTGATTGTAAAGTACGTAACGGATATTAATTAGTAGATACATTAATAGATTTCTTGTGATTTCTTCAAATGAATAGTTTGTATGTGAATCGTAAAATGTTGAAGTGACACGGTTTGTAAAAAAAAAGAATTTACTAATTAATTATTTAATCTGTGTCAGTCAGTGGATAACTTGTGACGTTTACATTAAAACTATCGAAAATTTAATAAAATAAACACTCATTACGTGGAAATCACATCGAAATGAGAATTCATCTATCTTTTTCGAAAAGCTACAGAAGTCGACAAATCTTTAAAAGGTAAGGTTTTGTGCGTGCGTGCGTGCGTGCGTGCGTGCGTGCGTGCGTGCGTGCGTGCGTGCGTGCGTGCGTGCGTGCGTGCGTGCGTGCGTGCGTGCGTGCGTGCGTGCGTGCGTGCGTGCGTGCGTGCGTGCGTGCGTGCGTGCGTGCGTGCGTGCGTGCGTGCGTGCGTGCGTGCGTGCGTGCGTGCGTGCGTGGTGTGTGTGTGTGTGTGTATGTGTGTGTGTGTACACACACACGCACACACTCAACAGTCACACACTCACACACACACACACAACACACACACACACACACACACACTCAATACTCAAACACACACACACACAAACACAAACAAACACACGTACACACACAGCGTCCAAAGTTCGCGACCCCGAGAATCCCCAGATATACATTTTCATAAAATTTGCAATGTTTTTTTAATTCGGGTTTGCCATATTGAATCCGCCATTTTGAATTTCTAAATTTTGACCTCAGATTCGTAATCAGCAACCTCGAAAATTCTCGAGTACCAATTTTTTAGTCAATCGTAGGTAAGGAAAAATGTATGCAGATCGGAAGAGCACACG
>NW_012026774.1:140197-143877 GCF_000956235.1 Wasmannia auropunctata
GACGTGACGTTTTTGACTGTCCGTCACAAGAGTCATAACGCCCGACTGAGGAAGCGTGGTTTTGGATCCTGCGTCCTCCCCGATTTAGGGAGGCGAGCGTATCCGCGCGCATTGCGTTTTCTATCATATTGTCTGCGCGCTTTATTTAATCTTTTCTTTCCTCACGAGCGTAACCATAGGTAAAGATCGACGGCATAGCCGAACCGCGCGTGTAAAAATTCGTCTACACCAATCGGCGAGGAGGCGAGGGACACCGGCATTGGAACGACGGGCTCATTACGGGACGAACGGAGCACGCAGGTCAGCCATAGTTCTTACGAACGTTATTGGTCTCGATATTCTCTATTACGAGCTCTTTACTACCGTCGATTCCTTTCAGCAATCCGGGTGGAAAGCCCACTACATTGAGGCAATGGACTCTCACAATCTGTCGAGGATCGGGTTGCCGACGGCGAGTTGTACTGAGGCGAGGCGGACGAGCAGAGTCGACGCCAAAGAACGAGGAGGGTCGCGAGCCTAATTTGAAGTCCGCGCTACCGATCGCGAGCGAGCTGATCACGTGCGACGCCGCGATTCGCGGGCGTCACGCTCACAGGGCAAGGGCCAATCGGCGCGTAATCAGCTGATCCCGTGACACCCTGCTGCCTGCGTGCTGCCGGAAGGACCATCGAGCGACACTTGTGCTGTGGTCGTGCTTGGGAAAGGACGCAGGATCCCGCTATGTTGCCGAGTGCCGGAGCATAATTTGGAGATCGTAGCTGCCGCTCTTGGTGAGACAAACGTTGTAGAATAATATTGTCAGCCGCCGGTTTCATTGTCGGGCGGATCGCGCTATTAAAGTTTTGTTGTCCGTGTTATCGTATGTCCGTGCGTAGAGTCCGTGTGCCGCGCCGTCCGCCCGGCATCAAGTTACGCGATTTGAGTAGAGTAATTGCGCTCGCCTTGCCACAGCCGGGTCATTTGTGCGTTAGTTAAGTGTTATTTCGTATTTCTTTTGTGTTAATAAGTTGTGCGAATTATTGCGTGTTGGCGTGCCGAATGTTGACAGGATTTCGGAATATCGCGACGCCACGTGGCGTGTGATCCGCCGTGCGAGGCGTGTACGTACAGCGATTGAATAGTTCGCGGATTGGAAATGGTGTAAGAACGAAAGCTCGTACACCAGTCAGTCTTCGTAACTGATGCGAAACGAACGGTTGCCGCTCTGTCACACGCGGCCTGGGGGGGGGGGGACATTTGTAACTTGCAGTACACGCAATTATATTATTTGTTATCTGTTACGAAAAAACTCTGTGCATTCGATTTCACCCTTGCTCTTCCACATTCCTCCGCGCCCTGCGAACCGCCCCTCTACCCGATTTCGGGGCGGAGCTGTCGGCCTTCGGAATCGTTCCCCGATCGTGGCGGTCAGGCGTTAGAGCGTCGTAATCTTCTCGCGTCGTTGCGTAACGAACATCCTACGCGTATCCGCAATAACGATTCGGTGCAGTAATTCGAAGGGTGGCACGCCCGCTCGTGCCTGGCGCCCAACTTCGCGTTCTCAATTGCCGCGTAATTTCGGGCTATTGAGATCATTGTATTTTGCCTGGCTGCAGCGACGGTTAACGACCGATCTTGCTTTCCGGCTTGTAGAAAGACGGTTGCAATATATATATACAAGCTGTCCCATTTTATAAAATAAACTATAAGAATATGCAATGAAAAAATAGAGGGTTCCATTTAAAAAATTCAAAGTGACCTTGTCCTGACCTTGATGACGCCACTCAGGGTCAAACCAATGTTATCATCTTATGTCCGCCTTGAAACCCTACAACTTTTGTCTGAAACATTTTTCTCTCAAACCTCGCGATTTTCAAATATTTGACTGTCAAATATAAAATAGGACACCCTGTATATACAAATAACATTGTATATACAATAATTGTAAAAAGTAATATAATTCTAATTTTATTTTTAATTAATCGAAATATTATATTATTTTATATTAATACCATAATATTTTATATTAATTATTAAAAAATATTCACAAATGGTGCGCGCGAAGCGCGCGCTGCGTGCTAGTCTTCTTATCTGAAAAAGTGCATGTAAAATCAATAACTCGCATTTCTCGAAATTATTTGTTGTTACTTTTCCGCGATGCTGATTGGTTGTCTCGCTGCGCTTACTTTGTGTTAGCGGCTGTGTCATTGTATTTTGACAGTTGTGTGTATTGAGGTTGATGTTATTGTAAATTATAGTAAGAAGTGTTAAATAGCGCTCGCGCAGCGCGCGTTTGTAATGAGTGAGTGAAAGTTTCGTGTGTGCGTTTGTGTGATGATAAATAAACATCTTGTGCGCGTGAGCGTTCCGTCATGTGGAGCGATTTACGATTGTAGTAGATCGTGTAATATCTCGAGTATGTATATGATATAATACTTAATATTATTTTTTATTTTAAATTATTAACAATTGAATATTTCGTGCGATAGTGTCGTGAGTGTAATTGGCGGTCGATGCTGGCGATCGAAATTGCAAGTTTCGAGACGTATATAATTGGGGTTATTAGTTCATATTTTCATTTTATGATTGAACTTGTGTTTTGAGTAAGTTTACTATAATAATAGTAATTTAATGTTATTAATTTTTTCAGGTGAAAGAAAGCGTAACGTTACATGGAGCAAATTATGGAGCATTATAGTATTTATAGTGCCATATATACAAAGACTTCTCTATAACATCATATCAGATAAGTTTTACAATCTCTATTTTTAATATTTCATTGATTTTATTATAAAATCAATTTTTTGTGTTGTTTTTATTTTTAGTTATTAGAGGTTTTCATGTAAAGGAAAGAAAAGGATTGATCGAGTACAATTTTAATAAAGAAATTTTATTTGTCACATACTAAAAAATGGAAGAAGGAAAAAAGTTTGAAAAAAGTATAAATTTATATAGAGCTAAATAATATTTAATGTATAAAGATTTCTTTTCGAGATCGTATTACTAAATTTTTGTATTAATTTGCCATATAATATACATGTGTATATAAGATATAAAATGACACACACATATATATCTTAATAGCATACAAATTATGTAAGGTTTTTGTAATTTCCCAGATAGATTGCAATAATGTCAAAATGCTAAAGTTACAATTATCTAAGCGGACATTTTGATATTGTTGCAACTTATTTAGGATGTTATAGAAACTTTCAAATCAAAGCACGCTAGCACGCATGCATACACGCATACACACGCACACACACGCACGCACACGCACTTATATACACATATGTGTAAGTAATATATAAAAATAATAAATCAAAAAAACTTACTGATTCGTACTGATGTATTTATGACTTATTACTTTAGCAAATTCAACCCGCTCTAATTGTTCGTTTGATGTAGTTGAAGATTGATATTTACCCAAATTTGAAACAATCGTATTATTATAAATTTGTAATTCATATGGTACATTGCCATAATTAAATCTAGCATTTTTAGGTGGTCGAGCCAATACACCGTCTAAATGTACAATCTGTAATTATAAAAATTAGAATTATTATATACAATATACTAATAAAATTTTGGCGAATATATGAAAATGTATACATATAAATATTTACATAATTTAACTTTATATAGTGTATAATTTTGTCAATATTTTCGTTCTAGGTAACGATTTGTACTCGTTTACCATT
>NW_012026774.1:143927-144466 GCF_000956235.1 Wasmannia auropunctata
TGACTTTCATGTGATTTTCAAATAATTCTTCAAGGTCAAACCAATGGTACCATCTTATGGTGCCTTCGAAACCAAACAACTTTTGTCTGAAAAATTTTTCTCTCCCGGACTTGATTTTCGAGACATTCGACTCGATGGATTAAAATGGTCCACCCTGTATATGTTATTAATATGTGTACATGTATATGTAAACATGTGTAAATATAGACGTATATTAGGCCCACGAAAATAAAAAAAAGTAAGAAGTACAAACCCTTCAACAACACCGACAGATAAACGACATTACAGTGGAAGTACATAAAAGTTAAGATAAAATATAATTAATACTGTATTTATTTATTTCTTATTTTATAATTTCAATATATAAATTGCGAATAGCATTGCAGAGTTCTATTTCAAATGTTATTAATAAAATATGAAATTTTATTATTCGTAAAACTCTCATAAAATATAATATAACAATTATTTGTAATAGGTTTATATTTAAATGCCATGTAAAATGACATATTCTAACACTATATATAATATATATATATATA
>NW_012026774.1:144516-150564 GCF_000956235.1 Wasmannia auropunctata
TTGTTTTTTTTTTTCAAATTAAAGAGAAAGATTCCAACTTTATGATGCTGAAAACCGCATCCCCGGAAAAAATTTTAGCAAGTTCGTGCACTCGTTCAAACTTTGCAATTTTCAGTGTGACAAACATGCTCTCAGATTTAAGAGTTTACAGCAACAGGGGTGCATTAAATTAAAAATCGACTCACAGTATCTTAAAGTAAAGATTTCAAGCTTTCATTTGAAAAAAAGTTCATCATTTTATGATGATTTTTCGCGAAGTTACCGTTAACCAAAGTTGACCAATTTTTGCTCAAAATTTTTCTATGCCATAATTTTTTTGAGCAGTGTATATATATATATATGTATATATGTATTGAATTTTTATCATTAATACATTAATCCAATTATGAAAATCAAAAACATAATGAAAAAAGAATAGAATCTTTTTTTTCATATTCTATCGAACTTTTTAAGCAGCCACAGCAAGATCAAAATTAGAAATTCTTAGTATAAATCGATACTTAAGAGTATATTAAGATACTGCGGAAAACTTTATATAAATTGATATTAATAAAGCATCCGAAAATATCTTGAAAGCAGAAAGAAATCACCATAGGATACATAACTATTAAATTCTGAAGATGAGCCTCGAGGCGTGGACTCACTCTGCATATGCCTCTTTATAGGGATCCGAAACATTTTCTTCTTACGAGAAACGAGTCCATCTCGCGGCGATGCCACGTACTATGCCGCTTGCCTGGCCAGCGTGAGCAGTAGTATAGGTATACGCTGTAACGGATGACTAACTGATCCGCACAGTTTAACTTCTTTTCACTGAAATTTCAATGGAGAAATACCACCGGCATTAACATTACACATATTACGTAATACCAAAGCGTACTACAAGTCGCATAGTCGGATTTACATAGATTTAGGCCGAGGGATGCGGTTAGAAAAGATGAAAAATGCGTCTGTAAAGAGTATGTAAACAAATGCTTGTACATACACATACAACGTGATAAATTGGAGGCCCATATTAATAGTTAATTCTTATTTTAAAAACTCCCTTAAGTTCAGTCTTAATACATCTTCTAAATTCATAATCAATAAATAAGCAAATACACTGAGAGAAAAATTTTTTTTATGACAAAAAATTCATTTTCTTATAATCATATCTTTTAATGCAAGTATTTGTTCGTTCTGTTTAAGTAAAAATATTTACTTTCAAGTAAATATAGGGGAGTACAGCGTAATTTGGTCAACTTTTTTTTTAACAACTCTAAAACTCGTATTTTTTCCAATTTCGTAAAATCAAATATACCGTTGAAAGACCTAGCGCAACTTTTTCTCAAATATATCTACCTTTTATCTTATCGCAAAAAAATATAATCATTTTCCCGAAACACAAAAAATCGAGATTTTTTTTATAGCGTAATTTGGTCAACCGTATAAATCCTAAGAATTCTTAAAAAATAAATCAAAATAAAGCCAAAACAGTATATTTTCAAATTTTAATTATTTTTTTTATTAATTTCATTTTAAAAAAGCACAAAAATTACACAACATTGAAATTAATCTTCCATATACTGACAAAGGAACATACAGAAGTGTCCCCCTCCGATTTTAATTAGCTTTGGTTAAACTACAGACAAAAATAAGATATAATTTTTTTATACGTGCTGAGTCGCACGTTAAGAGGATGAAACATCCCTTTAAAAAAAATCGGTTTTTTATTTCAATGCAAATATCGTCAAAACTACAAAAGATAGAAAAAAATGTTTCTAATAAAAGTTGAATGGCTTTAAAAGTACTTAATTATAATTTAAAATAATTTTTTTATTATTTATTTTTTGTTTACCCCCACCACTCAACATTCTTTTTATTAAAAATTTTTATTAAAAAAAAAATTTTTTTTGGTCAAATTAAAGGGTATTTTAAAACGAATTCAACCATGTGTGATAAAGTTATTTTTCGAAATATCATTTTTGAGAAATAATTATTAACGCCTCTGTACGCACACCATCCGTATTCGTTTTAAGCGCTAATTCACCTATGTCAATTTGGCACCCGACTTTTACTAAAATAAGTTTACAATAAAAAAAGGTTAGTATTTTGTTTATAATTGTTTGTAGTAGTATAATTTCGTTGGTAATTCAATAAATTTATAAAAAAAATTTTGAAAAAATGACTATCACCCGACTTTAAGTTACAAAAAAAAACAATAATATATCTTGATTTAAAATCGTTTGTAGTTATTTGTAGTGATTTTCCCGTCCTTTGTAGTTGAACCGTTCAAAAGTTACAATATATTAGTAATAAATAAAAAAACGTAATTTTGTCATAATTTAAATTTAATTTTCAAGATATTCAAATTCGCTTGCGACATGATTTTTAGAATCGTATTTTACGCTGAAAACAACGGTATGTGATAAAGCGTATAACTGTAAAGTGTATAAATGTATAACATATTTTATTTTACACGATTTACATATTTGTGTCATAATGTCTTACCATCTATATACGTATAATCATGGAAATTTTACATCGTGCATGGCTAAACAATGACTACAATACATTTGAATGAAATCATGAGTGTCAAGAGTTAAATAACGGAAAACGCATGCACAGTAAATTATGCATTTTTATAAACTTTATATTACAAAGATTACATGCGTGATTGAAATGACCATTTTTGGATCAATGTTGAATAACTCGGTGAAAAAAAATCGCACAATACTGATCGGGTGCTCAAATTAAAGCTAAAGATTTATGCTTTCGAACAATGTAAACCTCATTTGCGTGCAATTTTTATTTTACTTTTTGGAACTTCGCAAACTTGGTAAAAAATTTTTTTATTTGATGCATCTCCATTTGCATCCGTGCAGCTTTGTAAAGAATCAATAAGTAATTTAATTAATTATGGATGTCGAAAGTAGAGACTTTAAGCTTTAAAATGCTTTTTTGATCATTCCGATACGATCATTTTTGACGAAGTTACACTCTCTTGAAATTTACCTATTTTTAGTGATCAGAATGGATGATGCTTTAATTTTGCTGTCGAGTGTATTTATCAAAAATATTAGATAACAGATCTAATATTTATGAACAAAAAATACGATAGGATATTATTAATTTCGATAAAATACAGTTAGATTGACATTTATTAAAAACGATTATGAAATTATATGCCAAATATCATAAAAAGGATAGAATATTTATCAAAAATATCAGATTACGAATATGATATTTATGAACCAAAAACACGATAGGATTATATAACCTTTTTTTTTAACTATCGGTTTTTTTAAGGCCACCCTGTATATGTTGCGATCGCACGCGTAAGTGCGAGGCAATACTGTCGGGAGTTCGCACGTCCGGATCGAGCAGAGTTTCGCGTCCCGATCGGAGATACAAGTAATTTATAGATGTTACAATAATCTCCACGGATGTAAGCGGGATTTGGGCGCCAGGCCCGCGTGAGCGAACCAAATTTATATAGTATCCGAGCTATCTCCGATTCCCGACGCACAGCCTGATAGGTTGAAGTAACTTAGATTTTCGCGAAAGGTTTGTACGGGCGAACGACGACGGCGCGGAAGGCCGGCTAACCAGCTCCGACAATGGTAGAGGGGCGGTTCGTTAGGTTTGAGGCTTAGGAGAGCGACAAGGAAAGAAAATAATTGCTCCAGAATTCAATAAAAGACAAGAGAACATGTATTTCAATAGTCTCGCGGGGCAAGTGGATACAAGATGCGAGTATTCTCGCGTGGCATTCGCAGGCGCGGGACGGGGCGCGGAGAGAGCCCGGGGAGCGCGTATTCCGGCGCCGATTCTTGGCGGACTAACGCCACGCCAGGATGCCTATACGAATTACAGACGGTCGCGGGCGAGATAAGGGACACGGGTGTGTGTCGGATAGCGGACCGAGGTGACAAGAACCGAACGAATTTCTTTAAGTAATCACGCGAGGCTCCGCGGTGGAGCCGCGACACGTCTTGCGGGGTTACTCCGCTCAACTAATTCCCTCGCACACGAGGCCGAGGATCTGCAATCACTTTTCGTTGGCGGTACAATGAACGGCTATCGTTCGATTCCGTCTCCCCGTCTGAAATTACAAGTGGAAATAATTTCCCGAGACAATCCTGACGTCCGATATACGGCGGGCGCGGTAACGGCGATCGGCGCGCGGGCGCACGCGGTTCATGCGTTCACGGCGTGCAAGGGCACGTGGCCCGAGATCTACAGCGAAATTCGCTTCTTGCGACACAAGGAAGTTAAACGCTCTCGACACAGAATTCGGTTCACGATACGCGGAGACTCTAATATCCGACAAACACGGAACGGCGGGACGGACGCTCTCGCGATTTACAATTTCACGATACACGACGCGGTGACTCGGCCGGGCGAGGGCGAACGCAAAGGCGACAATCTTAATGACTCGAAATTAGCGCAATCGAACGGGCGGTGCGATTTCGGATTCCCGATACGAGCAAGACTCGCGGCTCTATCTTACACGGCACTTACGGCCGTTATGTCGACTCGATACTCTCGCAGAGCTGGCGACTTTACAAACTAGCGACGTTCGTCTCACCGAATGTTCTCCTGCTCCTCACTCCTCTCGCTTCTCAAAACTCAAATCTTGCTCTAGGCTCGGCGGTGGATTCTGCGTCCCTTACAATAATCACGTCAGGTAGCGATGACGATCACGGCACGAGTGCCGGTCCTTCGCAGCGCCGGGAGCACGTTGGTAGCGGGGCCATCTGCCGATTTCCGCTATCTCTTCCTGTCACGTGAGTTCCTTTTTCGCGACCCCCTGCGCCGCAGAAGGGTAGCGTTAGTCGCGGGCCCCGTGATAACGGGCGCGCAATTTCAAAGTTGACTCGCCAGGAGGGTTCCTGGCCCTCGAACTGTGGAGCGAGTCATGGGGTCAGCTCTCCTGCGCCCTTGTTCCCTTGGGGCTCCTGGCAGGGCCGTCGGCTCGCTCCGAAAACTCTGTAAAAGGGAACAGCAGTAAGAAGGCTCCGTGATGGAAGAAAACAAGAAAAAATAGTTACGTGACCTGTGCTCCCGTCTCGCGCTGAGTGTATGTCTCGGTAGCCTCTCGTCCTGGGAGTCCTCGTTGCTTGGAGCCGGTGAGACGGCGCTTTAATACAGTCTCTTCCGAACAGTCGCCATTCCTCGCTCATTTCGGTCGGCGCATGACCTAACTGCTTAATTCTATTATAAAATTGTAAGTCGCGGAACGTGGCAAATCGTAGATGCGCTCGCCCTGGAAAGTCGGAGGACGCAGGATCCACTTAGCTTTTGCAGTCGGACTAATGAGCCCTTGTGACGGACGTTATCGAAAAACGTCACGTCACAATGTATATCAGTGATAAATGTATGATATATATACTGTGACGTGACGTTTTTTTAACCGTCCGTCACAAGGGCCGTAATGCCCGACCGAAGGAGCGCGGTTTTGGATCCTGCGTCCTCCCCGATTTAAGAAGGCGAGCGTATCCGCGTGCGTGCGTTGTCGTGGCATAATTTTGACGCGTTTTACTTAATCTTTTCTTTTCGCACGAGCGTAACATAGGTAAAAATCGGCGGCATAGTCGAACGGCGTGTATAAAATCGTCGACTCTACCAACCAGCGAGAGGGAGGAAGAGAATACCGACCTCGAGATGGCTGACTCGCCCTGGAAAGTACGGAGCACGCAATTAAGTACCACTCTCCGAGACAATTAATGCTGGTGCCCGTTATCGAGAGCCTTTACTGCTGTAGATTATTTCCAGCGATTAGTGATGGGAGCAAGAGCCGCATACCCGAGGCCCGGAAAAGTCACGAGCCCAGTTTGAAGCCCGCGCCGACGACTGCGAGCGATCGGATCACGTGCGACGCCGCGATTCGCGGGTGTCGCGCTCGCAGGGCAAGGGCCAATCGGCGCGTTATCAGCCGATCCCGTGACGTCTCGCAACCTGCGTGCTGCCGGAAGGACCGTCGAGCGACACTTGTGCTGTGGTCGTTAGCAGGGAAGGACGCAGGATCCCGAGTAGCTGCCGATTGACGGAGCCCGAATTAGAGAA
>NW_012026774.1:150615-151608 GCF_000956235.1 Wasmannia auropunctata
TGAAAAGTGGAGGTTTTAAGCTTTAAAATGATTTTTTAAAAATCTCGTTACGATAATTTTTAACGAAGTTGCTCTATCTTGAAATTTGCCTATTTTTAGAGGATAGAACGACTTTAAACTTACTTTTGTCCGCCACTGTATATGTATATTTTATATATATATATATGTATATGTATTTTAAATATATATGTATTATATATACATATATATAATACATATACGATATATATATATATATCGCGCGTGCGCATCTGCATGTGTGTATAAACTAAACAAAAATTTTCTATATTTAATAAGAAAAATATGGAATTAATTTTAAATAATATTTTAAATAAAGTGAAACTGTTTTTGTAGTAATAAAGTATATTTAAATGTTTTATATTAGTATTTAGATTTTAGTATTAATATACAGGGTGGACCATTTTAATCCATCCAGTCAAATATCTCGAAAATTAAGCCCGGGAGAGAAAAATTTTTCATACAAAAGTTGTAGGGTTTCGAGGGGAATATAAGATGATAACATTGGTTTGACCCCGAGTGGCGTCGTCAAGGTCAGGACAAGATCACTTTGAATTTTTTAAATGGAACCCCCAATTTTTCATTACATGTTCTTATAGCACGCCTCGGACTTCCGTTTCCGGAGCGATCGTGGGTAGAGCTGAGTTTGTGCGAGGATTTAGAGAAGTGTGAAGGGTGGGCAGTAAGAGTGGAGGGTGAGTGTGGAGAGTGTGGAGTGAGAGAGTGAAGTGAGAGGTGTGGAGGAGCGCATGTGGAGAGAAGAAGAGGAGAAAGGAAGGGAAGAGGAGTAAGTGGAAGTGTGTGAAGGAAGGGAGAGGTTAGGAAGATAGGCACGTGTGAAGGGAGTGGGCGAGAGGGAGGGGGGCGAGAGGGCGGAGGGCGCCAGTAGCGCATGGGCATAAAATAAGAAGGGGATAGTGAGAAGGCGTGGGGAAGGTATAGAGGCGCACGGGCGAGCGGGCAGGGAGCATAAGA
>NW_012026774.1:153082-155929 GCF_000956235.1 Wasmannia auropunctata
CGCTCGCCTTGCCACAGCCAAGTCATTTGTGCGTCATTTGCGTGTCATTTTGTGTTCTTTGTGCGTTGCGAATTTATCTGAGTCATTGCGTGTTAGCGTGCCGAGAGTTCGGCAGAGTCGAGAATATCGGATACCACGTGGCGTAGAATCCGCCATTACGCCGCACGTGGCGTACCTCCCGCGTGTCGCGACTTTACATGTAGCGAGTCCGAATAGAATTTACCGCGAAAAGCTTGTACACCAGTCATCCCCGGGAGCGTTCCCGAAAGCGCGAATCTCGACGTCGACGAGAACACCGACGGTTGCCGCGGCGTTAGTCGCGGGCAAAAGAAACGCTTGTATATCCTAGCACACGAAATTATATTTGTTACTTGTTACAGAAAACTCTCGCCCTTGCTCTTCCATATTCCTCCGCGCCCTGTGAACCGCCCCTCTGCCGACTTGAGGGCTGAGCACTGGCCATCAGAACCGTTTCCCCGCGTGGCAGTCAAGAGTTAGAGCGTCCGAACCTTTTCGCGTCGTTGCATAACGAGCGTTCTACGCGTTTCGAGATTTTGATTCCGAGCAGTAATTCGAAGGGTGGCACGTCCGCTCGTGCCTGGCGCCCAACTTCGCGTTTTCAGTTGCCGCGTAATTCCGAGCTATTTAGATCACTGCTAATTGCCCTGACTGTCACGACGGTTAACGGCCGATCTTATTTCCGGCTTGTAGAAAATACCGGTCACACAGTATAACTATCATATATAACACATAGATTACATTATAGTTACAGTATTGAGTAGGATATTACAATTAACAAATACATCATATGTTACTTAAAGTTTACTGAGCATAAATAGGTATTAATTAAGAGATCAAATTATATTATGTAATAAAATATCTGGCAACAATTATGTTGATACAGCTGATCGACTAACAAGGGAACACACGGAAGTGTCCGCCTTCGATTTCAATAAGCTTTGGATATGTTAAACTACAGACAAAAATAAGATACTACAATTTTTGCATTTGTGCTGAGTCGCACGTTAAGGGGGTGAAACACCCCTTAGAAAAAAATCGGATTTTTTTTTTCAATGCGAATATCATCGAAACTACGAGAGATAGAAAAAAATGTTTCGAATAAAAGTTGAATAGCTTTAAGAGTACTTTACAATTACAATTTAAAATAATTTTTTTATTGTTTATTTTTTTGTTTACCCCCATCACTCAACTTTTTCTTTTAATTTTTCGAATTTTTTTTTCACTAAATTAAAGTTTATTTTAAGACGAATTCAACCATGTGTGATAAAGTTATTTTTCGAAGTATCATTTGCGAGAAATAATTATAAACGCCTTTGTACGCACATCATCCTTACTCGTTTATGCGCTAATTTACCTACGTGAACTTGACACCCGACTTTTACTAAAACTAGAACAAAACAAAGCGCGCGCTTCGCGTGCGCCATTTATTCACTATCACTGAAACGTTTTAAACTTTAAAGTAGCTAATTAACAGCCATTATTATTTTATAACTATTTTAAACAATATAATTCTGTAATTAACTTATGAAATTTTAAAATTCTATTTAAAATAAATATAAAAATAAGAAATCATACATATTTGTAATTTATTCATCATAAAACATTTTATATAAAATGCAACAGCATTATATAAAATGATACTATTATCTTTTATAAGCTATGACAAAAAATCATTTAAATAATGCAAGTTTACATATAGATTTCTTTATGTACTGTGACAGGACGTCCCTTTTTGGACCGTCCGTCACAAGGGATCTGCGGACCCGACCGCGGGCGGTAGCTTCGAGTCCTGTGTCCTTCCGATTTTCGGAGGCGGACGCGTGGCGCGGGCTGCGGGACTACGTTTGCGTGGCTCCCGCGCCCGAATACCGATTATCGTTTGTAATTACTTTTTAGTCCGTAGCGATCTCGATTATTTAACTTAGCGTATCGGCGGCTCCCGGAGACCTTGTAATATTTCACCCGTCTCACCGACGTCGCAACAGCCACAAGAGGAGGACCACAAGGACGGAGAAGCCACGCATACAGGTCGTATTTGAGTCCGCGTTCCTTTACACTAGTTGAGAGCAATTAAGCTGCCGAGCTTCATTCCAGGTTCCGGTGCGAGTCAGCTAAGGCGAAGACGAAGGGGATGGCCACTCTACGCCCCAGATCGGGCGAGAGACCCCGTAGTCGGCAACGCGGCAGGGCGCCCCGGAGGATCAGACCGGCAGCCAGGGACGGCCCCTTCATAGAATCTGTCCCGGAGGGTGAGCTGCCTGAGCGTGCCAACCCGGGAGCGCACCTGATGGTACCGCCGACAAGAAGGATACCGCCGCTAATTTGAATGTCGCGCGCGGGGACGCAGGACCCGCGGCGCTACGCACCTCGCGCGATTCGCGGAGGTCGCGAGCTCGCACGCCCGCCAATTAGGGGCGCGGAAGAAGATACCACGTGGGCCCTCCGGCCCACCGAGCTCACGGAAGCAGCAGCACCCGGCACTTGTGCTGTGGTTAGCGTAGTGGAAGGACGCAGGACGAGCCTAGCATTGTGAGGAATACTGACCGCTCACTAAGAATCCAGCGGTGGCGGAGACGAGCTACCGTTCCCGTTTTCGAGGAGTTTTTCGGTGAGACGAACGTATTCATGTAAAGCCGCCGATTTATACTTGTGTCAGACGGGCTGCGAGGAACTCGCGTTCAGACTTATCGTTCTCGTTTTGTGATTCGGCTATCGCCGATTAAGATTCCGTATATCCCGGCGCCCCGTCTGACTTCGCGTATCGAGATATTGTGTTACAGGACCGTCGCGCCCGCCACGCGCCCGCCGAGCGCCACAGCCAAGCCA
>NW_012026774.1:155949-157456 GCF_000956235.1 Wasmannia auropunctata
TTTTTAACAAACATTGTATGTGTGTATGTGTGTGTGTAAAATATTCCTGCACCGAGTGTCAAAACTGCTGCAATGACTTCAATATATGAAAACAAATCGAAAATATCTAATGAACATGTGTTTGATTCCGACCTATTTCAGAATTACGAGATATTGAAATAAAAAGATATGAATCGAAATAAATGCTTATTTTAAATTTAATGTTTTACAAAAGATATTCAAAATTACTCTATTAACTTTGATATATTTTCCAATAAAAATTAATTAAATTGTTTTTAAAAAATATTAGTTTCAATAACTACAAAACCGTTCAAAATTTGAATTGTATGTATTTATTTTTTTAAATTATTTTTGTATACTTAAGTTACTGTAATAGTTTTGGCATCGGTATATAGAGAATGCTGTTTTTTTATATAAAAAAAAATACAAATATTGAACTTTTTTTATATGTGTATGTATAAATAAATAAATATATATATATATATATATACCTATATATATATATATACATACATATATATTTAGGATGTTTTATTTTAATTGATGCACTAAAATATGTCAAGAATAAGATATAGAATCGAAAAATACTTAAGGCAAAACTCGAAAGTCTTTAATAAAAAGATGTTTTATTATAGTGTTTTGAAAAAATTTTTTGACGGTTTAATCCTAAAACATCCTGTATACGTATTATACATATATATATATTAGAACCTTATTTCTGACTTTTACATTTTTTTCACGACGCTCCCTAAAGTTGTTCCATTTGGTGAAAAAAAATTGTGTAAAATTTAAGCTCGATCGGACAACGGGAAAACATAGCACATCTAACTTGAAGTTTTTAAATTAATTCTCGGAACATTCTGTAAATATCAAGTTTTTTGCAAATGGTAATATTTTCGTCATAAGCTTTCAAAGAAAGAGAGAAAAAGAGAAAAACACCTAAGTGAATTATGCAATTAACTCTCAATTTAAAATTCTTTTAAATTTTACTTTAATATAGATTTATGATTTATATTTTTGAAATTTAGTACATGAAGACTTTATAATTCAAAGCTATCGATAAATAAACATTTTTCTCCTAAACCTTGTAAAAAAGTAATTACAACTTATTCAGTGAAATTGATATGAAATTGATGTGGAAATTGTGAAAACACTTAAAGTCGTAAATGACACAGCAGAATGAGGAGTTAAAATCATGCAAGATTTTAATCAAATTTTGTCGAGAAATGGGGACAAAAAATTCATTTTTCATATCGTGTCACATTAAAGGATTCAGTATAAATGTTTATAAATTACTCTTATTAAGGATTTGTAAAATTACAATAGATTTAAATATTATAATAGATTGTAAAATATATGGATGCGAACAATATATTGATATCGGTAAATATTGATAACAACGGACCCAGCCCCAATGACCTTGACCTTCATATATGTTGTCAAGGTCATGACCCTGAGTGATTATCAAGAGATTTTAGCCGTCGCTCGTTATTCGTTAAAAAGTTAT
>NW_012026774.1:157476-158046 GCF_000956235.1 Wasmannia auropunctata
CTGAGTTACGGTTAATCGCGCATTAGATTATCTTTTATCGTTTTCGCGGAATTACGCGGGTCGGACGAGCGACGAAGTTGCACCACGCTCGTGAGTGCGGTCGCAGTACATAGTTTTTAACTTGTTTATTTTCTAGTTGACTGCCAAGATAATTGTCCTTGTGACTTGTTAATTGTCATTGCAAAAGCTAATTTTATCGGAAACTGTCTTCTTTTAAAAGTAAAGGGGTATATATTTTCGCAATATAATGTTATACGATTTAAAAAGACGACATTTCCCATTTTATCGCTCGTTAAGATTTTGCATTTTAATAAATGATCAGCAAGCTCTATAATCATCAATCTACTGCCATTACAAAGACCTTCATTAATATTAAGATTTCTAATCAACATAATAATACAATTTTTTCTTAAACGTAATTCATAAGGAGGAAGAGACGGCGGAGATAAAGTGTTTAAGTATTCTGGTAGTAAAGTTTCACTAATGTCACCATTATCACCGCAATTTTCAGTACTATCTATACTTGTATAAATTCGTTCTTCAAAAGTATCTAATAATTCGACAACTCGT
>NW_012026774.1:158066-159086 GCF_000956235.1 Wasmannia auropunctata
CGTTAAAGAAAAAGTTATAAAATATCTCCAAGTAGAACTAAATTTGATTGAAAGATTTATGATTTCACTTCGAGTACCATGTGTCTTAATAGGGAGAAGTTGTCTAAAATCACCACCTAATACTACAATTTTTCCACCGAAAGGTAAATCATTATTCATGATGTCACGCAATGTACGATCCATAATCTCTAGAGCACATCGTGGTGCCATTGGCGCTTCGTCCCAAATAAAAATATTTATTTTTTTTAAATATTGAGCTTCCTTTGTTTGAATTTTAATGTTAGATGAAGAATCAGCGAATAATGGAACTGGCAATCCAAATGTTTTATGAACCGTTTTGCCTGCTGGTAATAATGTTGCTGCAATACCCGTAAAAGCCATCGTACATATATGTTTATTACGAATTTTGGCTAAGTGATAGATAGTTGTATATGTAAATGTTTTACCCGAACCACCTGGACCATCAATATAAAAACAATTACTATTGTTATTATTATTTTCTAATCTATTTAATACAAGATCGACTATTTCTTTCTGTTTATCGTTTAACTGTTCATATTGTCTGGTACTAATTTCTATAGATTCTTTAAGAGTCATTAATTAATCTTCTATCTCAAAATTTTCTGTTAATTGTTTCATTTGTGGAAAATCGGCAAAACTTTTACCTTCAGCAGAAAGCATAACGCCGATTTGTGCGTAAGCTTTTCGTTGTTTTTGCAACACACCAAAGTGTCGTGCGTAATCTTCTGACATTGCTACTTTAAAATTTTCCCAAAGTTCATCAGGGTGCAATGGTTGACAATGTAATAATATTCGAACAAATTGTCTACGAAGTTGTCTTGGCATCATCCATCCAGCTTCATTCAAAGCTCGTACCCATTCGTCATCATCTTCAATTAAACCTAAAGTTAAACATGCTGCTGAAAATGTTTGACATATTTCTTCATTTACTGTTCTTAAATCATTAAAACTCGTAGCTCCCTTTATAGTGAGTAATAATAGTCGTAAATGAAATAATTC
>NW_012026774.1:159106-162605 GCF_000956235.1 Wasmannia auropunctata
GAATAACGAGCGATGGCTAAAACCTCTTGATAGTCACTCAGGGTCATGACCTTGACAACATACATGAAGGACAAGATCATTGGGGCTGGATCCGTTGTTATCAATATTTACCTTGATATCTTTATTTTCTTGCTTGCTTATCCTATCTGAAAAAGTGCATGTTAAATCGATATCTCGAATATCTCGATATATCGAAGTTGTTGAAGCCTCTTTTCGGTGATTCTGATCGAACAATAGACAATCGATTGCGATTTTGATTTGTCAATAGATAATCGATTATCGAATATTTCGAATCTCTTGTAGTTTTTATTATATATAATGCGATAGGATTATGTAATAGTAAAGTGATGTAGCTAAGATTACATCATATTACTTATGTAATGTGATGTAATGTAATATAATATAATTTAGTTACATAAGTAACGTGATGTAACTAAGATTACATCACATTACATCAAATTAAATTATCACATTACATTTAACTAAGTTTACATCAAATTAAATTATAAATTATTTAATGTAATATGATGTAATTTAGTTACATAAGTAATGTGATGTAACTAAGTTACATTATATTAAATTACATCACATTACATAATTTACATCACATTCATATTACATTAAATAATTTATAATTTAATTTGTGTGATGTAAATAATTTATAATTTAATTTGATGTAATATGATGTAACTTAGTTAAATGTTATGTGATGTAATCAGTTACATCACTAAATTACATTATATTACATTAAATAATTTGTAATTTAATTTGATGTAACTAAGATAACATCATAATACTTATGTAATGTGATGTAATTTAACTAAGATTACATCATATTACATTAAATTACATCACATTACATAAGTATTATGATGTAATCTTAGTTTCATCAAATTAAATTACAAATTATTTAATGTAATATGATGTAATTTAGTTACATAAGTAATGAGATGTAATCCAAAATATGTAATTTAATGTAACTACGTTACAAATTACATATTTTTACATAAGTAACGTTATATAACTAAGATTACATCACATTACATAAATAATAACATTACATTATATTACATCGAATTAAATTATCACATTACATTTAATGTGATGTAAATTATGTAATGTGATGTAATGTAATATGATGTAATGTATTACATCATGTAGTACATCATGTAAATGTGATGTAAATTATGTGTGAAGGTGAAGGTAATATGGTTCAAACTAAAGAAAAAAGTCATCTACCATTTTGCGATCTTCGGAATAGTTATCGAGATACTAAACATTAAAAAAAAAAGACAAGTATAAACAAGTGTATCGTACATTAGGTACATCTTATCAAAACCAAAAAGATTAAAAAAAAAATTGTCAAACGAAAATATGAGATCATAAAAATTGCTAAGTATTTGATTAGACATAGAGAGCAGAAAAAAAAAATTTTATTGCAAACCAAAAAATTAAATTGTTAATAATCGTTAAAGTTATTCAAAATTATATATACGGCAAAAGTTAAATGCCAATGTCTTTACAAATAACTTTAAGCATCGAAAAAAAGAATTAAAGTTATTAAAATAATCAATAGAATTATAATTAAGAAAAAAATGCTCATTATTTAAAATTTTTTCTTTTTATAAAATGATTAATATCTCAAAAACTAATAAGTTTAATTTGTTTATAGAAATATTTATAATTATTTCTTTTGTTTCAGTTATCGATTATTCAAATTTAGGGAGCTAACTATTATCTCCGTAAGCTGACGAAGAAGACGTTATTTTCCGTTTTTCTTTTAAAGACGACGTCGAAATTTTTTTTTTGAAAAAATTAATGAACACAATTATTATTATTTCTAAACTTTATAATAATTTTAATAAACATAATTGTAATTATATATATGTAATATATAATATAATTCATATAAATATGTATATGTTTAAATAATTAAAATTTTAATTATAATGATAAAATAATGATAAGATGATGATAAGTTGATGATGATTATGATGATGATGATGTTGATGATGATGATGATGATGATGATGATGATGATTCGATTTGTTGTTATTATTATATTTTATTATTATTAATATATAATTGAAAGTCTTTTTTATAATTGTTTAATATCACTAACATATTTAATATTTACATAAATATTTTAAGCATTAAATTACTATAAATTAATATTCAACATTAAAATTATATTACTATATTATTGTTGTTCTAATTACTGATTTTTTCATTTTCAATAAATAATTAAATTTTTTTATGAATACTAATTGTATCACATTAAAATAATTAATGTTCCTGTAAATAAAATTCTTCATCTCTTTAGCATGTTACTAAATATTGTGGACGTAGGTAGTGATAGATCAGGAGAAGAAGCGCAATGAAGGGTAATCCACAAATGACTCCGGATGAGGATAACACGTTGAATATATTTAAGATTATATTTACAATGGTAGGAAATGTCAGTGTAAGGCTTATAAAGGATGACTTCCAGGAAAGGTAGGAAGTAAGTCGGGTGGCACCCGAAGGTGCCCGCGCCAAGAGGTGCGAAGAGGTGTTAGCGCCGGTGTCGATGCAGATCCGCTTTCTCCAACGCGCTAAATAGGGCCTTCGTCCGGTCCTGCACGAATGGCCTGCGCTGGAATCGTGGAATCGGTCGCAGCGGGATTGAGATGGCCGTTCTCAATCGGCTGCGGTCCGGCGACGCCTGTGCCAGCCGCACGAAGGAGGTCCGCGAAGCGCCCCGGGGACTCGGAAGGTCGTGGGCGCTTTGACGGCGTCGCTGGCTGGCGACTGGGCGTGCGAAAGGTCCGGATGGAGGGACCCCTCGGTCGCCCGGGAGTCAGCGGCTTCGTGGGGCTGCGCTGTTTCGATCGCCCTGGCGTCAACGGCTTCGTCGGCGTCCTGACCGGCGGACTTGGTGGTGAAGCGCTCCCCTCGGTTTGCGTTCCTCGGCTGACCGTTGGCCGGGGCCGAGGATCCGTAGGTGGCCGGTCGGGCCTGACGAAGTCAATGGGCGTTAGACGCCACGGAAGGTAGGCCACTCCTGGGTCGAGCCGGCGTTCGGAGACCTCTCTTGCTGAGGCTTCCTGAGGAGGCGGGTGACTGTTGACCTGGGCTTCCTGCAGAGGCGGATGACTGCTCGCCTGGGCTTCCTGCAGAGGTGGATGGCTGCTCGCCTGGGCTTCCTGCAGAGGCGGATGGCCGTTTGCCTCGAGGGGACAGGGTGGCCCCCTTTTCTTTGCCCGCGGCGTGGTGGCGGGCTTCGTCGTCGACTCGGCGAAGAATGGCCCGGTTGGGCGTTCACGACGTGGGGCGGTACAGAGGCCTGGAGGCCTTGAATCGAGAGGCCGGGACTCCCGCTTCCTCTCGATTACAAGGACCAAGCTCGCTCTGTCGCTTGCTGGTATCCCCAAAATACTTTCGGAGTGACGGCCTGAAAAGCTCACGTCGCTCCGAGAGCAGAAGAACGTGCTTGAGACCACCCACGGAGCCCTAGATA
>NW_012026774.1:162655-163536 GCF_000956235.1 Wasmannia auropunctata
TCTGGTAACAATTCTCTAGATTCTGTTTTTAATCGTCGTTGATTTTCTAATTCTACACCCATCATTTGATAAGATTGAGCAAATGCATTAGATTATCGCATTATTTGTTCAAGATTTCGTGTAATTTCAAAATCTAACTTTGAATTTTCAGTCAGACGATAGTTTATAGCTTTATTAGAATCGACAATAAAAAGTTGTCTATAAGTTGGATTTTCATTTTGAGCGGCATATAATGCTGTATTTATTTGATAATAAATTTGTCCTTGAATTTTAAAACAATATGGATCTGGTCGTCTACTTTGAAAATTAACTAAATTAGCATTAAATGATGCAAATGAAAATAAACTATTATAATTACGAACATATTGGAAAAAATGATTGGATTTTTCATGACTACCGTTAAATAAATTACAAAGAAATTGTGGAAACTGAGGCAATGATTCTGAATAAACTGCACCGTGATTACAGCAATCATGAAATGAATTCCCTTTATTAGATATTGTTTCAGCTGCAAAATGTTTAGCATTACAATGAACGCAAGATACATTCATAAGTCCAATATAATATTCAATTATTTCATTAATTAATGTTGTATTATTAATATTTAATCGAGGTTGTTGCCTTTATCGTGATCGATAATGAAATTGATACTCTGCACTTCTATTTAATGGTGTAATATTTGTAGAATTTTCTTCATCATTTAGTTCTATTATACGATTATTATGTATTGTGCCAGTGAAAGAAACACTATAATTTGTTTGATTAATTGTTTTTGGTATAGTTGTATTAGTAAGCTGACGAAGACGACATTGATTTTCCGCTTTTCTTTCAAGACGTCGTTGTCGAAACTGTTCTTCTTCTAAGGTACGATTTATTTTACG
>NW_012026774.1:163586-164772 GCF_000956235.1 Wasmannia auropunctata
TCTCAATTACGAGATTTGTCGTGGCGCCTGCGGCACCTAGCGGCGGCGTCGCGCACCGCTCTCGTCACGTGGCGGGCGCGCGGGCCCGGCGCGCGGCCAGGCGCGCGTGCCGTAAGCGGACCGCCACAATATATTTAATTAATATTATTAATTTTATTTATTATTATTATATTAATATAATTTAATTATAAATAAAACTAAAAATTGAAGAAAATGTTTTAAGGTATTATACTAATAATTTCAATTGGGAGGGTCCCGTTCGCCTACAAATCGATTGCCAACAGTAGCCTTTGCCAACATGACTTTTGCCGACAGTTCGTTTGCGCACAAGTAGTATTGCCTACAGATCGATTGCCTACAAGCATTTTTGCGCACAAGCAGTTTGCACACATGATATATTGCCTACAGATCGATTGCCTACAAGCATTTTTGCGCACAAATAAAAAATTAATAAGCAAATGTACGTTTGCACACACGACACTATTGCGCACAAGCAGTATTGCACACATGACGTTATTGCCTACAGATCGATTGCCTACAAACATTTTTGCGCACAAGCAGTATTGCACACATAATATTATTACCTACAAATCAAACTAGAGAGAAATGTACGTTTGCCTACAAGCATTTTTGCGCACAAGCCGTTTTGCACACATATATTATTGCCTACAGATCGATTGCCTACAAGCACTTTTGCACACATTAAAGTTTTTGGTTCATTGACATTTAGCATGCGAATTGTGAGGCCGAGAAGAGAAGGATTAAAACTTTTTATTGCACAAAATGTGTCAAAATAAAACATTTTTTAATTAATATTATTACTGATCAACTATATTTCTATAAGAACAAAGTAATACAGAGAGTTAAAGAACAGACTATAAGAGAAGTAGGGTAGTATAAGAATTCAAATTATTTTAGATATTTTAATTATATGAATCAAACAAGTCATGATTTCCGAAAATTAAAAAAATATAAAAATTTAAAAACATTTAATTACAACGATAAGTAAATAAAATTCAAATTATTACAATTTAGGTGAAAATCTAACTATAGAAACGACAATGACTTTTGTGCCTAAAACATTCAAGCATTAATTCTTTCCCTTTCATTTACACAACGGCGCTTTGTCTATCTATGTAACGAGTTTGTCACACATGATAAAAAATGCGTGTTCGGACTCAAAATA
>NW_012026774.1:164792-165912 GCF_000956235.1 Wasmannia auropunctata
TCGACCGAGAGACCGGACAACCAGGAGCCTGCTGACTCAGCGTCACCAGCCGCTCCTCCGGCTAACTCTTCTCCCCCATCTCTCGAGGACATTCCTTCTCGTCCTCCGTCTGCACCCTCAGACCTCACCTACCGAATTTTCCCAGATTCACCTGCGCGAACTCCCTCACCGACATTTTTCTTTTCGTCAGTCTCCTATTCTCTAGTACCTCTTTCCCCCGAGGAGTCTCGCGCTCCCTCCCTCGCAACCTCCATTAAGACCATAGACTTGGAAAGGGACTTACGCCCTTCTTCTCCTGCAAGTTCCACGGGAAGCGTCGAGTTTCTCGAGGAAATCCCCCCTCCTCGTCCCCGCTTGTACTGTCCCTACGGGGAACACGACTCGCTAGAGTCGATTATCCGTCAATTTCCTCAAATATATTCCCCGTTGGAACCCGGAACCTACACCATAGGTCCGGATGATTTTTGCCTAGAAGAAATCCGTACCACGGTCAGTTTCCTGGACCCCATCGACAATATTCCGGTCTATTTGTACCGCTCCCCCTTCCCCTATTTGGTACCCGTACTTTTCTTTTACAATTTCTTCCCCCCTTCTACCGCAACGCTGGAGGAGCTTGTAGAGGAATAAATATAATAGTAAAGTATGCACCAGTATAAATAAGGAACGATTAAGTTGCGAAGATGTAAAACAAACAATATTAGAAAATGCTGACGATATTTTTGACTCGCTCTCAGGTTCGCGCCCCGTTTCCTTATTTTAATATATAAGAATAAATAAAGACATATATATATATGTATATAATACTAATATAATTATTAGTATCCTATACCCCCACAGCGCTAGATCCTTCGATTTAATAATAATTGAAATGTTAAACGTAGTAACCCTCTCTTGTTCACGTATATATGAGCATTGTAAACATAGTTAAAAATAAATTTAATCAATTAATTTCTAAACTCTCTATAATTCATTAAACGACCTCACCCTCCTTCCTGCAACTTTCCCCCTTCCCTGCAGAAAATCGCACTGGTCCGATCCTGAGTCAAAGGGATTAAGTTCCTTGACCGAAACAGGACCAACGATCGCGCTGGCTTGAGATCGAGTAACATCGTCCCTTCAG
>NW_012026774.1:165932-166735 GCF_000956235.1 Wasmannia auropunctata
TTTAAAAACATTTAATTACAACGATAAGTAAATAAAATTCAAATTATTACAATTTAGGTGAAAATCTAACTATAGAAACGACAATGACTTTTGTGCCTAAAACATTCAAGCATTAATTCTTTCCCTTTCATTTACACAACGGCGCTTTGTCTATCTATGTAACGAGTTTGTCACACATGATAAAAAATGCGTGTTCGGACTCAAAATATCATCGTTGATTAGAGAGGGAATAGATATAGAGAATGCTAATAGTTTCTCCTCTCTCCCCCTAAAATTGAAAGCTGCGAAAGATGTCAGAACATAAACTATTGTTATTGTATATGTCCTGAGGACTCCACGATTCTTTTCTTTCGTGGAGATTTTCAGAAACGGGAAATCGATTAGCGGCGATTACTTTATCACGTGTTAGATTAAAACTTCCTGCGTTTCAAGACGCGGACGCGCGAGAACCGTCGACTAAAAAAATCCTTTGGCGATAGTGAAGACCGCCGCCCGGTACCACGTGTGAATTTTAGATAAGAGACCCTTCCAAGTCTCAAAAGATAAAAATTAATTAATAAATTCAAAACACGTCAAACTAGACGAGGACCTTATCTATCGGTTGTCAACGCCGCGTGAAACTCACCAGCTCCGGATTCGAAGAGCAACCCCGATAACTTCATTACCCTATAATTAAGTAATAGAAAAGATCGCCGCCTGGTCCCACGTGTGAGCTTTTAAGACCCTTCCGGTCTCAAAAGATAAAATTCATTAATAAATTCGGCACACGTCAAAACTAGGCGAGGACCTTATCTATCGGCTGT
>NW_012026774.1:166755-168234 GCF_000956235.1 Wasmannia auropunctata
ACAACGGCGCTTTGTCTATCTATGTAACGAGTTTGTCACACATGATAAAAAATGCGTGTTCGGACTCAAAATATCATCGTTGATTAGAGAGGGAATAGATATATAGAATGCTAATAGTTTCTCCTCTCTCCCCCTAAAATTGAAAGCTGCGAAAGATGTCAGAACATAAACTATTGTTATTGTATATATGACACTGTTATCGTTACGGGGAAGTAACAATCTGAGCTGTAATTACAAGTAATGAGAACATTATAATCTTCAGTACGCTGTTCAATGTGTGGGAATATATAAGACAAAAAATCTTACAGATTTAACTTTAAACAATTTATTGCAAATGTGTGAAACATAAAGTATGGTATAATAATGATCTTAAATTCTATAATGACAATGGCTATAGTAAAAGCGCAGACACATAAGCAAAATTCATTTTACTTTTAAAAAATAATTAAATTGAGTGAAAATGTAAATCTTTTTTTTTTTTATCAAATTATATTATTTTTTAAACGTAAAGATTTATAAAAAAAAGTATGTTATCCGTTACTCTATTAAGCTAAAGTGCAAATCTAATCGCGGATACATTGCTGTTCGTAAAACAATAATATCTCGTAGAACGTAACTTATATTTATCCGTTTAACATATTGTCTTATTTACTTAAGATACAAATATTAACTTTTCAGTAAGAGCATGGTATAAAAACAAGGATATGCTTTTTTGGTGGTAGATCACTGCGCAGTCACAAAGCTTACGTCACATTCGGAACTGGACAGAGAGGACGAAATATCACGTGGTATCACTCATATACCTTTCTCTCTCGCACTCCTTGCCATGACGTAAGCTTAGTGACAATTTTGGTCGGCATCAACATGCGCGAGAATACCAGACGAACATACCCTTGTTTTTATAACATGAGTAAGAGAAATCCGACAAATTGCGTAGAACACAGGATTTTTTATTAATTAAATAATGCATAAGTATTATACGTTATTGGAAATTACACGTATTCGTAACTATATAATTCCTAATAATATATTACTTATGAATGCGCATCTAGTTCACATCCACTTCCATTTCTACGAGTAAGTGTCCCATGAATCATTTAGATATATGCTACACGTGTGTGTACAGATATGCATGTAAAAAATAATTATAGAAATATATTATTTCTCTGTACTCCAATTGTTTCGCGATTAATTTTATAAAATCTGTAGGACATCTCTGAGAAAAAAAATCAGAAAATCATATTTACATATCGGATTAACAGAAACTTTGTAAAATTATGTCATAATAGCGCGAATACAATGGATATACTCCATTTGACATAACGGGCATTTATGATTTTCCAATCGTTGCTCACAATCACTACAAATACATAAGTGCCCGCATGGTACAAATATATGAGTAGCTATTGTAATCAAGCATGTACAACATGCACCACGTATGCTTGATGCAGATATTGGACTCAGATCGGAAGAGCACAC
>NW_012026774.1:168284-168864 GCF_000956235.1 Wasmannia auropunctata
TAGATACTATGAATTATGTTAATCTAGATTCTAATAAACTCAATTGTTAAGTTTAAATGCAACTCTCTTTATTTTAATTAACGACCTCACACCCGCCTCACAGCTCATTCCGCCCCGGAAAATCGCACAGGTCCGATCCCAAGTCATAGGGATTAAGTTCCCTGACTAAAATAGGACCGACGATCGCGCTGGTTCAATAAAACGAAGTAATAGTGTCCTTCTAAGGACATTGACTCGTTTTCGAACTCTTGCAAAAGCGCCTTCGACTCGCATCGTCCGCCTCGGCGCGTACCTGCGAGACAGCTCATCTAGTTGCGTCATTCCTTACCCCCTCCACTTCCAGTCCCATCTCGTTCGCACACGGGATTTACTCTCGCACTCAAACTACCGAAATAAATATCCTGGGGTCCGGACGTAACAATTTTATGTGGAACTTTTTTTCCCGGGCATCTCATTTCTGTGCTGTATTTCCATTTTGTTCAATTGTTTTAAGATGATTTATCGCTCAACGCCAACTCGATAGTGTGACGTTGTCACATGAACGTCACACAATCGCATATGTACAGTCTATGCGAAATGA
>NW_012026774.1:180991-181466 GCF_000956235.1 Wasmannia auropunctata
TATTATTTGTCCTTGAAAAAATATTATATTACGCGAATCTATTGTGTCACAGCTGCCGTACATCGGCGCTTCACCAAATGCTAAATTGCAGTTTTTACGTGTGTTTGACGATGCGATTTCATCGCGAGGCATTATGGCTGCTCGTATAAATGCTCTTATAAATGCTCGCAAGATTTCATATTGTTAAAAATGTCGAGCGAAGGAGGCATGGCTACGTTCGGGCGAGAGTCTCCTCTATGGTGGGAAAGAAGAAAACAACCTCGATATTGTTCTGCGATTGTTCGTCTTCTTCGTGAAAGAGAATGTGGATTTCCAAATGTGCTTACTCGCGTTGAGAAGAGATGTCCCCATCATTCGTGGCAGACGCGTGTAATTAGACATTGTCGTGATATGTATTGGAACAGTGTCACAGAGTTAATCCTTTACACATGCGAACGAACAATTTATGGCATTAGTAATCATCGCTACATAGAAA
>NW_012026774.1:181486-181986 GCF_000956235.1 Wasmannia auropunctata
TCCGCTCGTAACATCCGTTCGAAACCAATTGCAAACATCCGAAGGACAAGAGAAGCTACAAATGCACTATGGTCCTTTGGGGCAAAAATATCTAGGGGCGGTCCTAAACGGTAAAAAAGTGGTCAACATAGACGACGTTTACGGAGTTTATTTTAGCAATGATGGAACGAAGCTCGGCAACAAACGTATTACCTTGGATAAAAACGATAATATAATCATTGATGGGAAAAGTTATGCCGGAACACAAGGACTTTACGAATTGATTTTCATGTGTTATCCAAATAAAGCGGTCTACTGCAATGACGATGATCTACAGAAATATCAGAGTATTCTATTAGCTACAAACGCATACAGACGCGATCGCAGCGTGCAGGGTCAAATAATGGGTAACAAGGGTCATAAGTATAAGAATATAATCGCACCTCTGTTGCCAGAAGATGTGAAAATCGGTAAAAAAATTGGAATAGGTATACCGCTCACCATGACAGTGAATGATAGCA
>NW_012026774.1:182006-182539 GCF_000956235.1 Wasmannia auropunctata
CTCGCCTGATCATCAAACGCACGAAGTTCATTTGAAAGCAGTTTTCGACAGATTACGCAAATATGGTCTGTCAATCAACTTTTCAAAATGCGTTTTTGGCGTAGAAGAGATCGATTATCTGGGTTACAAGATTAACAAACATGGCATCGAACCACTTTCGGAACGCGTAACAGCTATTCAAGATTTTCCAAGGCCAAAAACAATCCAAGAGTTACGACGATTCCTTGGAGTTATTAACTTCTATCGCAGATTCCTCAAGAACGCCGCTGAAATACAAGCACCGCTTAATGCCTATTTGGTTGGCGCTACCAAAAACGATAAGCGTCCTATAAAGTGGACAGAAGACAGCAGTCGAGCTTTCACAGCGTGTAAACAACAACTTGCCGAAGCATCTCTGCTATTTCATCCTCAGGAAGATGCACCGTTAGCACTTACGACTGACGCATCTGATGTCGCAATGGGAGCTACCCTGGAGCAAAAAGTGAATGGCAAATGGCAACCATTGGGCTTCTTCTCGCAAAAGTTATCTCCAA
>NW_012026774.1:184397-185533 GCF_000956235.1 Wasmannia auropunctata
TTGTCTAACGAGGCGATTCATTTTTTTCGTTGGGTGTTGGTTTCATATATCTTTCGTCTGCTCCCGAAAAGAACGATTCGTTCTCGATCAATTCATCGTCGGCTATATTTTTAGCAATTCGTTTTAGAGGCTCGATAATGGGCTTAAAGTGTCTCTCCTGCGCGATATCTTCTTCCATTCTACCAGTTTTAAAGGCGCGATATTTTTTGCGAACGGAATCGCTCGTTTTTTCAATCTGTTGCGCAATCGATGTATCGATAACAACTAACCACGTTACAGTACCGCAAAGTCATTAAATCCTTTTCTATATCGCCCACTGACAAGTGCACTGTCCTTGTCTATTACTAGAAATCCATACTTTTGTTGCCAGCAATTGTGACACAATTTACAGAAATCCTCGTAAGACATGTCGGTATTTACGTGATCATTGTACACATGTTTCAAATTTGTACCATCCTGTTTGAACAGGATCAAAAAATTCGCGTTGTCGCGTATAAGATGCTTCGGTATCTTTGCATAAGTCTGACAGAGATAGAAACTGTCAACGTCCGTGTGTCGGCCCATTGCAAAGTATTCTCTTATCGCATCTTGCTTGTTGCATGCCACGTCATCAAAGATAAAGATGGATTTTAGAAGCGCTTCGTTTGGAGGGACGATGTAGCTATTATTGGAGAATGTATAATAGCCGATTTCTTCTACCGAGGTCAATAACTTTTCCAAATATTGATATTTCGGCTGTTGCAATGATTTCGAGTACACGTACACGTTCTCGAAGCGTACACCGTGCAGACTCTCCAACAAGCTTATCAGCACGTTTGTCTTGCCGCAGTTTGATGGGCCACAGATGATACCGCGTATAGAAATCGGTAGCATGTTTCCATGCTTACGTATCTTTGTATCGGACATTAACCTTATCTTATCATCAAAATTTATCATTTGATCGTCTGCGACTGTCGCACGAATCGAATCTTTCTCTGCCTCCACATAATACTCTGAAGAATTTATCGAGAGCGGACCTATTTATAGAAGCGCGTAGCACGAATGTGCTCAGTTGCCGAAATGTTTCTTATCGTGTCGGATAACTGTGATATTCTCAGTTTAACCAA
Organism: Wasmannia auropunctata; assembly: GCF_000956235.1. NCBI lineage: Eukaryota > Metazoa > Arthropoda > Insecta > Hymenoptera > Formicidae > Wasmannia > Wasmannia auropunctata. Next base: position 185,504 of record NW_012026774.1, read on the forward strand.
CAAAAGATCGGAAGAGCACACGTCTGAACT
>NW_012026774.1:185553-186291 GCF_000956235.1 Wasmannia auropunctata
TAATCTTCGGCCACCGAGGGAATTGGTGCGATATCTACGAGACAATGAGACGCAAATCGAATTCAATCGCACGCCTTATCAACGATACGATCAAAACAATTGTGGTCAACTGTGTCTGCAGTTTTTACAGACGGTAGATAATCTATTTAAAGACAAACATTGCAACATTTAGACTCAGTATTCATTCAAACATGTCGCTGACGTTTACGCTGACTGGCAAAAGTAGTATCCTCGCAGTAAGCTACTTTCCGCCTGTAGATTTGAGCGATGGTAAATACGAACTCGGTCTGGCAGATTTTGAAACGTATTTGGGTATTATACGATACCCAATGTAAATTCGTCGAATAATAAATTTTATTTTGACAAAGACGACAAGGAGATTGTAATTCCCGAAGGATCGTACGAACTGCATGATATTGCAAAATATCTGAAACGTGCAATCCTACATGTTCGTCCAAACGATGCTGCGAGAAAGAAAACGAAAAGCGATGAAGAGGATGAGAACGATTACCCGCTGGTGATTCGCACCAATAACAATACGATGAAGAGTAAGATCAAGTGCGCGTATCGGATAAATTTCACAAAATCCTGTAACATTGGATCGCTGTTGGGATTTTCATCAAATCGCACGCTGGAACCACGTCAATGCACACTGGTTCCGATGGAGTCCGTAACCGGACATAGCTACTTTAATGCATTGATTGTCTAGTAAACTTAGGTTACTCTAATCTTAAGTAA
>NW_012026774.1:186311-187652 GCF_000956235.1 Wasmannia auropunctata
AAGTAATTTTTATTTTCATACAAAAAACCTTCTGTATGCAAAATGTTATATTCCTCACAAAATTCCTTTAAAAAATCTTGTGCATTCGCAGGTTTATTATAACCATGATATGCACCTATCAGAAATGGTTCTGTTATGTCAATGTTGTACATTTGACCAAGTATGGGCCATAATTGACTTTGGGAACTCTTTGTTAGAGGTAGATTCCATCAATATTGATATTAATTTCGATATTGTTTATGTCGCCAATATTTGTACAATATTTTAATTTTTCTTTCAGTGCCATTTATAAACCGTAATGTGTAGAGGAGAGGGTATATGTCAGGAATGAAGGCCTCTTATTGTCAGGAAGTAGTTAAGAGAGGGCAACTAGACTAAGGAGACTAGGCAAAACGGATAGAACACCTCGTAGCTGGTTATAAACGACTTGTACTTTATTATCTTGACAACGGAAACACGCACGTCCGATCAAGTCCGAGATCGGTTACAATCTGTCTTTCTGGCGTCAATGGCGCCAGAAATATCTCAAGCGACCAATCAGGTGTCGCGCTTTGAAAAATGACCAATGAGAAGCGGTCACGCATACCTGAGGCTGTAGGCCCAATCACGAGCGCTAGAAACAACGAGCTGAGCGCCACAGGCGCGAACGCAAAGCTATGTTACCAACATAAAAAACACTAGTAATTCCAACACTTCTTACAGCTCGGCCAGCCTGACAAAGCTGTTCGACCCGAACATTTCAAGAACACTTAAAATAACGCAGTTTTAAACAATCGTAACGTATTTAGAAAATTAAACGCAATTACAGATAAACAGGTACACAAGTACGGGCTGTTAAAAATACAAAGAAAACAAAATTAAATTAAACGAAGTTATCACAATATTACTTTAAATCTATAACTTAAACACAAAGTTCATTTGCTTATAACTTAGATTATTCTGAGAAAGGATTGCAAAATCAAAGAGATAATTTTTTAATCGAAATATTAATAAAACGCATAAACTTATTAAAATTAAGGGGAGAAATTAAAGAAGCTCAAACATGAATTACTCTGGAATAATTGTCTTAATCCATGGCTTTAATCGATCTGGAGACAATATCGAATTATAAGGTTTTTGCGACAAATCCGGGTATATCTTGGATAACGTAGCGATTTTTGTTTAGCGCTTTGGCTACCAAATACGGACCTTTGTACAGAGATTTAAGCTTCTTTTCCTCTCCCGGTTTAACCGAGGTATCTCTTATGAGTACATAATCACCTGGTTTGTATATAGACGGCTTCTTATGGCGCTGATCATAATAGATTTTATTGTAATTTCTAACTTCATCAGACGCCTGAC
>NW_012026774.1:187702-188199 GCF_000956235.1 Wasmannia auropunctata
ATCGCGCGGAGCATATCGGATCTGACTATCCGTGTTGTGGATCAAGACGGCCGATTGCTCGATTTTCGTGGAGAAGAAATCACTGTGAGGCTGCACGTACGGAGACGACAGCGATAACGTAAGATGCTCGTGCTGAATGAGCAGGTGAAACGTACAAAAGACACAATTTTAACTGGAGAGATAACAATGAAAAACATTCGATCTATCAAAAAGAAATTCACTGCTTCCAACATTGAATTTTTTAAATTTTTGGGTTTTACCGTAGTATCTGAGATGGCTAATATCCTAAACATTGGAGGGGAACCAGTCTTTGACGACAGCATCGTCAAAATTGAGACTCACACGTACAATCCGTATGCTAATACTGCGTTTGGACACAGCGATGAAATACGAATACCCATACAACAGCAGGATTTATACACATTACCATGCGAAAGTTTTCTCTACGTCGAAGGAAAAATGTCGACAAAGGAAAAGAAAGAAGGGTCGGTGACAAC
>NW_012026774.1:188219-190385 GCF_000956235.1 Wasmannia auropunctata
GTTTACGCTGACAGGCAAAAGTAGCATCCTCGCGGTAAGCTACTTTCCACCTGTAGATTTGAGCGATGGTGAATACGAACTCGGTCTGGCAGATTTTGAAACGTATTATACGATACCCAATGTAAATTCGTCGAATAATAAATTTTATTTCGACAAAGACGACAAGGAGATTGTAATTCCCGAAGGATCGTACGAATTGTATGATATTGCAAAATATCTGAAACATGCAATCCTACAGGTTCGTCCAAACGATGCTGCGAGAAAGAAAACGAAAAGTGATGAAGAGGATGAGAACGATTACCCGCTGGTGATTCGCGCCAATAACAATACGATGAAGAGCGAGATCAAGTGCGCGTATCGGATAAATTTCGCAAAATCCTGTAACATTGGATCGCTGTTGGGATTTTCATCAAATCGCATGCTGGAACCACGTCAATGGCACGAATCGAATGTACCGATAAATATCATGAATGTAAACATCATTCGCATAGAGTATAACATGACCGCGGGTGCGTATAGTAACGACAAGTGTGTGCATACGATACACGAGTTTTCGCCGAGCGTGCCGCCAGGATATAAGATATCGGAAACGCCTGCACAGATCATTTACCTTCCGATCATCGCGCGGAGCATATCGGATCTGATTATCCGCATTGTGGATCAAGACGGTCGATTGCTCGATTTTCATGAAGAAGAAATCACTGTGAGGCTGCACGTACGGAGACAACAGCGATAACGTGAGATGCTCGTGCTGAATGAGCAGGTGAAACGTACAGAAGACACAATTTTAACAGAAGAGACAACAGTGAAAAACATTCGATCTATCAAGAAGAAATTCACTGCTTCCAACATTGAATTTTTAAAATCTTCGGGTTTTACCGTGCATAGTATCTGAGATGGCTAATATCCTAATCGTTGGAGGGGAACCAGTCTTTGACGACAGCATCGTCAAGATTGAGACTCACACGTACAATCCGTATGCTAATACTGCGTTTGGATACAGTGATGAAATACGAATACCCATACAACAGCAGGATTTATATACATTACCATGCGAAAATTTTTTCTACGTCGAAGGAAAAATGACAATAAAGGAAAAGAAGGAAGGATCGGTGACAACGCTTGCAAAGAATTGCGTAACGTTCATGTTTGATGAAATTCGATACGAACTCAACGGTGTAGAGACTGATAGCAACAGAAACGTTGGAATTACCACTATCAAGAACTATTTATCGCTAACGTATGGCTGCAATTTTGCATAATGCGAGATGGGCCTTAACACCGCACATATCCGAAGGATACTTTAACTTTTGCGTGCCGCTCAACATGTTGCTGAGCTTTTGTGAGGATTACAAACGTATGGTTGTTAACGCTCGGCACGAATTGATTGTGATACGAGTGCGCAACGATAACAATTGTCTTGTGGGAGATGCCGCGACTGAGCCTAAAGTCGAAATACACAAGGTGTAATGGCAAATGCCTCACGTTATGTTAAACGAAGTCAATAAACTGTCCATGCTACGAGCTTTGGAAAGCGGCCGATATCTAAGCGTGAGTTTTCGCTCGTGGGATCTGTACGAGTACCCCTTGTTGCAGAGCACTACCAAGCATTCATGGGCTGTGAAGACTGCGACGCAACTAGAAAAACCACGATATGTTATCTTTGCTTTGCAGACTGATGGAAAAAACGTCATGTCGAAAGATGCTTCTTTATTCGATGAATGTAAATTAACCAATGTGAAACTTTATTTAAATTCGGAATTTTATCCGTACGACGACTTAAATTTAGACTTTAATAAAAACAGATACGCCATCCTGTTTGATATGTATGCTCGTTTTCGTAAAACTTATTATAGATGCACAAACGATGAAACGCTGTTAACCGTAGGTTCATTTTTGGAGAATGAACCTTTTGTAGTCATTGACTGCACGCGACAAAACGAGTCCGTCAAGAGCGCTACCGTGGATGTGCGAATAGAATTTGACTGTAACGAAAATGTGCAATAGAATACTACAGCCTATTGCCTCATCTTACACGATCGCGTGATTGAATATTGTCCATTATCCAACGTTGTGCGCAAAATCACGTAAATTGTCACGTCTGCAAATATTCTCATCCGAGATAAAAACTGCGACAATTCGCGGGGTGGACACAGTTTCGATAGA
>NW_012026774.1:190405-191157 GCF_000956235.1 Wasmannia auropunctata
AGTCTTTACGNGGTTATACACCGTGGTTAAGAGCTTGTTAGCGATTGCGGGGGTGACGTCGATGGGTTGCATACCGATAGTTGGATGCTTTCGCGCATTGTATTCAGACATGAGACGCGGTAGCAAATCGATCCATTTATAGTTTCTATTGTGTGTAAACTGCTTCCACATGCTGTTTTTCAACGTACGGTTGAACCGCTCGACGACTGATGCCTTTATTACTGAATATGTAGAATAATGATTGATGTTATGTTTCTTTAAGAGATTCTGCACGTTAGTGTTATAAAATTCCTTTCCCCTATCAGTTTGTAAATTTTTCGGGCATCTTCCATCGTGTCGAATTATCTCTGCGATCGCTTTAGTCATCTCATTTCCGCTCTTGGTCTTGAGAGGTACGGCCCATGCATGCTTACTCAGCACATCGATAACGGTGGGAATGTAGTGGCAACCTCTGTTGAATCGCGTGTAAGGACGCATCTCAACCACATCCGCCTGCCACAGGTCATCCGCAAACTATGACGCGTCTTCGTGGAAAATTTTTTCTCGCGGGAGCGTGCAGTTCCTCAATCAGCTGCTGCTTTTCGAGACTTTTCTTTTTCGACATGTTCGAGTCTTTTCTAATCAGCGCGATGATGCGTTTCTTGAATCGATTTTCGAAGCTCGTTAATCAGAATTTGCATATTATTTTGAAGCGCGGTAATCTTTCTCTCGATTTCGTCCTGTCGGTCTTTCAAAACTTGCATCGTCTGTTG
>NW_012026774.1:191199-193535 GCF_000956235.1 Wasmannia auropunctata
TTCATAAATACTTCCCTTTCATGTGATAATTTTGACGCAAACCATGCATAGTCTTACATATTCTTAAAAATCGGAGAGGACAATTGATGATGTACGATTGAATGAATTTTAATGCAATCTTCACGAGATGCTATTTCGCGTTTTTGATCTATTAAAAATGAACTGTTCTGTAAGCGCTTGATCAAAATTTTTACCTGCCTATAAAAATAAACATCACACATAACGGTGTGCACTTTGGAGAAATTACTTTAACTACATGTTCCTACATCGTCATCGTTAAAAAAAATTTCGTCATACATTGCAGGATTCGTTTGACCACCACATGAATCTACTAATAAGAGAAATTTCTTCTGTTTTACATAAGGTGCCAATACTTCTTTTAAAAAAGTTATATATAAATTCGTGGTGAGTTTTCCGGACTTTGAAGATGTTATTACGACATTTGTATATTTTTGCATAAATTCATCGACAGCTTTTTTAACTCTAGGACCGAATGTTTCTGTCGCTTCTTGTAAACATACAAATACATGCGGTAATAATTTTCCGGACATGGTCATCGCACGTTTCAGCGTCGCCGATTTTCGAGCGTTTTATCTCACCGCTTCGCGACAGTCCAAATGACGATCGGTAAAACAAAAACAAAGAATAAGAAAAACATCAGTTCGTTGTACAGTAACGCAGAAAGAGCCCATTTGACTGCTAGCAGTGTGAAGGAACGTATGCAGTGTTATAATATTAAAAATGGAAGGTGAACCTGGTTCTTCGCAGACGGAATGTGAAAGTAATACTCATTTACTTCATAGTGACAAGTCAAAATTGCAGTTAAAAGATGCAATTCAATATTTTAAAAATTTGTTGCTCCAAAATGACCTCGTGGCACAGGAATCATCTGGAAGAGCTTCCAACAAAGCAATGCAAATTGGCGAAAATCTGTTTGATTTCACCATTGAAATGCTGGGTAATAAAAAATTTGTGGAAACAGAAGAACTATTTCAGCAAGATTCTGACGTGGAATGTGAATTTGAGGAAAGCGAAGACGATGATTCCGACCAATACATGTTACCACAGGAAGAAAAAACAATTGAATACATTCCTCTAGCATATAAAATTAAAGTCGTTAACATGGCCAAAGAACATCCAAAGTGGACATTAAAAAATTTACAAAAGAAAGGATGCTTACGCTTAAAAACCATGAAACATTTACGTCGGTGGGAAGAAGATATTAAACATGGAGGAACTACTAAAGATAAATATAAAATTATTGATTCCTGGACGTTTGATCGCTTTATGGAAGCTAGAGTTAATTACCAGCAAGTAACAACTAGAAATTTGCAGCAATGGGCATTGAGCGCTGCAAGTCAATTCAAAGACTTTTCTTTCAAAGCATCAGATAGATGGGTCAGAAAATTTAAAAAACAACATCGAATTAAACAAAGAAAAATCATGAAATACGTAACCGCGATAGAAACTGCCACTAACGAAATATTGGCTGCAGCAGACATTTTCCGGAAACAAACGAGAGCTTTAATTCCCAATTTTAAAAAAGATTTTATCATTAATACAGACCAAACAGGTAAATAATAATTTCTATATAAAATAACATAATATATATTATAACTCTATTTTATAGCCGGTAATATTAACAATTGTATAAAAGTAATATATTTGTTGCAGGATGTCAATATCAATCGACCTACAATAGAACTGTACAAGGAGTGAAAACAGTTTTTGTACAAAGTACGGCAAAGTGCTAACAAAATCAGTCATTCGTACACAGCACAATATGCGATGACCATGTCCGGAAAATTATTACCGCATGTATTTGTATGTTTACAAGAAGCGACAGGAACATTTGGTCCTAGAGTTAAAAAAGCTGTCGATGAATTTATGCAAAAATATACAAATGTCGTAGTAACATCATCGAAGTCCGGAAAACTCACCACGAATTTATATGTAACTTTTTTAAAAAAAGTATTGGCACCTTATGTAAAACAGGAGAAATTTCTCTTATTAGTAGATTCATGGGGTGGTCAAACGAATCCTGCAATGTATGACGAAATTTTTTTTAACGATGACGGTGTAGGAACATGTAGCACTAAAGTCATTCCTCCAAAGTGCACACCGTTATGTCAACCGTGTGATGTTTATTTTTATAGGCAAGTAAAAATTTTGATCAAGCGCTTACAGAACAGTTCATTTTTAATAGATCAAAAACGCGAAATAGCATCTCGTGAAGATTGCATTAAAATTCATTCAATCGTACATCATCAATTGTCCTCTCCGATTTTTAAGAATGTTAGACTATGCATGGTTTGCGTCAAAATTATCAGATGAAA
>NW_012026774.1:193555-194021 GCF_000956235.1 Wasmannia auropunctata
CATATTCTTTCGCCGCCTTCATTAGTTGGATATATTATATGGGTCAAGATAAAAAATGACCGTGTCAGCATTCGCCGCATCTCAATGCCATGGCAAAGTCACGAAGACGCGTAATATGAAACCATCATCATACAACCAATCGAACTGATACCCCTGTTCTATCAAACCGATACCGATGTTCTATCAAACCGATACCGCTGATCTATTGAACCGTCAGTCGAACCGATACTGCTGATCTATCAATCTGTCTGTCTGTTCAATCGAACCGCCTAACTGCCTGTCTGTTCAATCGAACCGTCTGTCAAACTGCCTGTCTGTTCAATCAAACCACATGTCGAACCGCCTGTCTGTCCAAAAACAGCCTGTCGAACCGTCTATTGAACCTATTCTATCGCCATCGTTCCCAACTGTATAGAAATCTTATTCGTTCGCAACCAGGTAGAAATCTGATCCGCGTCAAAGATGA
>NW_012026774.1:194079-195088 GCF_000956235.1 Wasmannia auropunctata
CAATCGTTTTCAACAGTCATTAATCTTATAGAACTGAGATGATAAGCGCTTACAGCGCCTTCTTATGTGACATCTTCCAGCGCCCTATATTGAAAGATTTTTATCCAATCAAAACTGAAGGTGTGTTTGGGAAGTGTGTTATCACTTATCAGCACTAGCCCGTCATTCTATCCTTGTTTTATATTCAATGAATGATATAGATAGAGTGATACAATAGCGCTGACAGTGCACTCCCTGCACGAGATCAGCGCGCGATCTATTGAAAGATGTAAAGATAATAGGAAACTAAAGTAACGATCATAGTAACGACAAATTCGTTGCCGTTACTGTAAAAATTTAACGACGTTACCGTTACCGTTACAGACAGAAAAAAGTAACGATCGTTACCGAAAAAAAGTAACGAAAACGGTAACGGCGTTACAAGTAACGCGTTACTTCCCAACACTGCTGGGCAATGTGTCAACCATTGCTGTACAGAGATTTTCAATGAGTCAACGACGTAACAAATTTTAATGTTAGGGATGTTGCGTTAGATTCCCCAATAGGCTACATTCTAGAGGTAGATTTGGAATATCTTCAAAATCTTCACGACGCGCACACTGACCTACCGTTCTGTCCGACGCGCGATAAGCCGCCCGGGAAGCGGCAGGACAAGCTCCTCGCAACCGTATACGATAAGAAGCGTTACGTCATACATTATCGCACTCTGTAACAGTGCACTCGTCACGGTCTCCGTATCTCAAAGATTCATCGCGTATTGCAATTCGCGCAATCCCCATGGCTCCGTGATTATATCGAGCTAAATACGAAATTTCAAACATTAGCCACGAATGAATTTGAAAAGAATTTGTACAAATTAATGGATAACGCGGTATTTGGCAAAACCATGGAGAATGTGCACAATCACGTCGATGTGCGGCTTTTAACAAAATGGGAAGGTAGATTTGATACTGAGGCGATAATCGCGAAACCGAATTTTCACAGTCGTAGCGTCTTTTCGGAGAATCTA
>NW_012026774.1:196768-198482 GCF_000956235.1 Wasmannia auropunctata
TAGACCGCTTTATTTGGATAACACATGAAAATCAATTCGTAAAGTCCTTGTGTTCCAGCATAACTTTTCCCATCAATGATTATATTATCGTTTTTATCCAAGGTAATACGTTTGTTGCCGAGCTTCGTTCCCTCACTGCTAAAATAAACTCCGTAAACGTCGTCTATGTTGATCACTTTTTTACCTCTTAGGACCGCCCCCAGATATTTTTGTCCCAAAGGACCATAATGCATTTGTAGCTTTTCTTGTCCCTCGGATGTTTGCAATTGGTTTCGAACGGATGTTACGAGCGGCTCATTGGCGATTTTGAAAATTTCTTCAACGGAGGGAGCGTACGATTCATCATGCGATGGTAATATTTTAGACATTTCATTCAAAGTAGACGGCACAGTTTTTGAACGTTTCAGCATTGATTTAACCGAAGTGGAAGCCAGTATAGAATTGTATAATGAGGCGCTTGATTTTTTTCGTTTGGGTGTTGGTTTCATATATCCTTCGTCTACTCCCGAACGATTCGTTCTCGACCAATTCATCGTCGGCGATATTTTCAGCAATTCGTTTTAGAGGCTCGATGATGGGCTTAAAATGTCTCTCCAGCGCGATATCTTCTTCCATTCTATCAGTTTTCAAGGCGCGATATTTTTTGCGAATGGAATCGCTCGTTTTTTCAATCTGTTGTGCTATTCTCTCGCGATCCTCCAAGTCGGGAATGTTGCACAATCGATGTATCGACAACAACTAACTACGTTAGAGTACCGCAAAGTCATTAAATCCTTTTCTATAACGCCCACTGACAAGTGCGCTGTCCTTGTCTATCATTAGAAATCCATACTTTTGTTGCCAGCAATTGTGACACAATTTACAGAAATCCTCGTAAGACATGTCAGTGTTTACGTGATCGTTGTACACATGTTTTAGATTTGTATCATCCTGTTTGAACAGGATCAAAAAATTCGCGTTGTCGCGTATAAGATGCTTCGGTATTTTTGCATAAGTCTGACAGAGATAGAAACTGTCAACGTACGCGTGTCGACCCATTGCAAAGTATTCTCTTATCGCATCTTATTTGTCGCATGCCACGTCGTCAAAGATAAAGATGGAATTTGGAAGCGCTTCGTTTGGAGGGACGATATCGCTATTATTGGAGAATGTATAATAGCCGATTTCTTCTATCGAGGTCAACAACTTTTCCAAATATTGATATTTCAATTGTTGCAATGATTTCGAGTACACGTACACGTTCTCGAAGCGTACACCGTGCGAACTCTCCAACAAGCTTATCAGCACGATGTCTTGCCGCAGTTTGATGGACCACAGATGATACCACGTATAGAAATCGATAACATGTTTCCATGCTTACGTATCTTTTTATCGGACATTAACCTTATCTTATCATCAAAATTTATCACTTTGATCGTCTGCGACTGTCGCACGAACCGCATCTTTTCTGCATCCACATAATACTCTGAAGAATTTATCGAGAGCGGATCTATTTATAGAAGCGCGTAGCACGAATGTGCTCAGTTGCCGAAATGTTTCTTATCGTGTTGGATAACTTTGATATTCTCAATTTAACCAGCAAAGAGTATATACCGAAAGTCGTTTTGCTGCGAGAGTTTCCAAACTGTATAAGTCAATTGTGGGACAGATTATCCGAGCATATAAAAGCTGATTCGGAGGTTCAATAGTATCATCGGTGTCTGAAACATTACAA
>NW_012026774.1:199161-199560 GCF_000956235.1 Wasmannia auropunctata
TATGCAATTCGAAGGGAAGCGCATTTATCACACGATTTATCAAACCGCGGCCTCTCGACGGCATTCGCCGCAATTCTTTACAACGGTGCAGGACCGTCAATATGCTGCCACGATTGATTGTAATGTTTCAGACACCGATGATACTGTTGAACCTCCGAATCAGCTTTTATATGCTCGGGTAATCTGTCCCACAATTAACTTATACAGTTTGGAAACTCTCGCAGCAAAACGACTTTCGGTATATACTCTAACTCTTTGTTGATTAAACTGAGAATATCACTGTTATCCGACACGATAAGAAACATTTCGGCAACTGAGCACATTCGTGCTACGCGCTTCTATAAATAGGTCCGCTCTCGATAATTTCTTCAGAGTATTATGTGGAGGCAGAAAAGATGC
>NW_012026774.1:199618-201896 GCF_000956235.1 Wasmannia auropunctata
ATTACATTTTTGCGAGTCCCATGCCATGGAATTCTTTAACAAAATTCGACAAGTCTGGCGCTTCCTCGTTGATTGCTTATCACCATGGATTGAGATGGGAAGACGGGATGATTCCGTACAGCATGGCGAAACGCTTGATTGCAACAGCTGTGTTTGGTGAAGAGGATGATACCGACGAGGCTATCGTGCACGTTAAAGGATATCAAAAACGACAATGGCTCGGTGATATGCTCGATGCGAGAGTAGTCATTGAAACTCTGGATGCCGATTACGAAGACGTAGTTTCTTTGAATAATCTAAGTGTTATTAATACTATGCGCTGTGGAAAACATGTTAAGAATTGCGCATTACAAAATGTATTTAAAATATATAACTGGTGGTCACACCATTATATACACAATAAAATGTATAATATTGTAATCAATAAAGTGTGAAATTTTTAAAATTATGTTTCTTTCCCTTTCCTTGTAGTTAAAATTGTACAGGTATATGGCACTACTACTACACTGAGATGTGTGCGTTCATATTTATCTTTGATCAAATTTCTACCTGGCGATAGTTGCGAACGAATAAGATTTCTGTGCTGTTAGGAACGATAGCGACAGAACATGTATATCGGTTAGACTGGCGGTTCGACAGGCTGTTTGATTGAACAGACAGGCGGTTCGACAGAACATGTATATCGGTTAGACTGGCGGTTCGACAGGCTGTTCGATTGGACAGACAGGCGGTTCGATAGGCGGTTCGATGGAACATCGGTATCGGTTCGATAGATCAGCGGTATCGATTCGATAGGCGATTTGATGATGGTTTCATACTATGTGTCTTCGTGACTTTGCCATGACATTAAGATGCGGCGAATGCTGACACGATCATTTTTTATCTTGACTCGTATAATATATCTAACTAATAAAGATCGCGAAAGAATATGATTTTCTTTGTAATTAAACTAATAGCTGTTTGATAGAACAGACAGGTGGTTTGACAGGCTGCTCAACAGAACCGGGGTATCGGTTCGACCGGCAGTTCGACAGAACAGGGGTATCGATTCGACAGATCAGCTGTATCAGATCGACAGATCAGCTGTATCGGTTCGATTGGCGATTCGATATTCTGTAAAAGCGTTTTTATAGTTAAAACTGTTTCAATTTCACTTATATTCTTTATAGCCGCTATCATTTCGGGGGAGCGTGTGTTATATAATGTATATATCAATATCATCCTCACGGCATTATCAGGTAGGAGAGATAATTATTTCTATGGCTTGCATTTTTATTCGCGGGTTCCTGTGGAGCCCTTGAGTCAGTCGACTAACACTCGTTGTGACTGTCTGACCCAGTCAATAGAAATTCATCCGAATAAAAATTGAATATGAAGTGTATTGTTTGTAAGAGAAATTTTGTGCCTAGCACATGCAATAGGTGCTGGTGTCAATATTGGTTACGAGCAGCCAGACGCCACGCGGCGTCGGGTTACGAAGATGAATTTTTGCGGACCCTGGCGAGGGCTCGGACGTCTCCGAGAGAGGAGGAGGGCTTACAGCGCGAGCAGGCGAGAGCAAGAACGCCTCTGCGGAGCCCACAGGTGGAGGGCCCGCCCGAGAAGGCGCCGCGGAGCCCGCAGGCACCAGAGAGCTCGCGCGAGGATGCGCCTCTTCGCATATTAGTAGACGTGGGCACTGGTAGAAGAACGGTGTGCTTCTACAATTGACGTGAGTATTTTTTACATAGCTATCTTCCTTTCTTCTTTTACACATTTTTGTAAATATACATCTCCTTTGTCTGTTGCAGATGGCAACGGGCAGGCGGATTTGCGTCGAATTCGTTTTATATATTTTAAATTTTAAAATAAATATTTTTTAATTTTAATTATAATATTTTCTTTATTTTCCTCCTCTTCCTCTTTGCGAACGCGAGCGATAACGGGTGGGTCCGCGAGCGATAAGCGTGGGGTGGGGCCCGTGTGCAACGGCGGCGGCGGCGGCGAACGCGAGCGGCGGCGACAAACGCGGTGAGCGCGAGCGCGGTTCCTCTCTCTCCGCGCATCCCGCATCACTGACGCTGTTCCCTCTTCCCCGCGCATCCCGCACCTACAACGCGGTTTCCCCGCCCCCGCGCATCCCGCACCAACAACGCGGTTCCCCCGTCCCCGCGCATTCCGCACCTACAACGCGGTTCCCCGTCCCCGCGGTCAGGCCAGCTGAGCGAGCGGCTTTCCGCGGCTTCCCCTCCCCGCGGACCCCGGATCACACCGTAAACGTTCTGAGCGGCTTCCCCTT
>NW_012026774.1:201938-203742 GCF_000956235.1 Wasmannia auropunctata
TCACTTCATGCCTATTTAACTTTGATCTAAAACATTTTTTTCTATCTCTCATAGTTTCGACGATATTCACGTCGGAAGAAAAAAATTGATTTTTTTCAAGGGGTGGTTTCATCCCTTCAAAACGGAATTGAGCACCAACGAAAAATAGTTTCATGCTACGGATGAACTGCTTTACTTTTACACCAAGAGTCAGATTTTTCTGAATTTTCGGGTTTGCAAACTTCCCTTGTGAGGCAATATGTTTCCTTGTCCATTTTGCAATTCGCAACTATTTTCAGAAGTTGTCTTTACGAGTCATATGAAACTCAAACTTAAAATATTAATGACATTGACTTGTTATTGTCCATACGAAAACTGTTTCCGTAGTTTCAATAACTGTTATACATGTAAAAAACATTTGAGTTTAAAACATAGCATACATGTCGATGGAACACAACAAATTAAAAATGAGTTAAACGACAAAATTCTTGTTGATTCGCAGGCTTCGAGTTCCTCTCAAAATCGTTTAACCAATTGCGCGAATGAAATTTCTCTTCCCTTTCAATCCGATTTAAGTGTTGACAGTTTCTCACGCATTGTAGATGAACATATTGCATTGTTCGTCGCTCAGCTTTACGTGGACCCGACCCTTCCAAGATTGTTTATACCAAGTTTAATCGATAAATGAACAATTTGTATAATTTGACTTTTATATCAATGCTGAAGCAAAAGTATAAATGTGATAAATGTGAGACGTATAAAGAATTACCATCCGACCTCGACTCGATGTTCCATATAGTACAGCACGCATTTGATAATTTTTCAACAGAGCACAAAACTTTAAGATACTTTGATAATTTAATTATTCTAATAAAGCCTCAGTCATAAGCAAAACTTAAACAATTGAAGGACAATTCCAAAGTCATAACATCGCATAAAAAATCAGCTTTTACGCTTGCTTTGAAACATCAATTCAATATGTCTTATCGATTTCTTCTTAAGAAAGGATTTTTAAATCGCTTATACTGTCCTGTGATGAAAACTTGAGTTCTCTTCGCGATTATAGTCATTTAAAAAATATTCTTCCGCCGCATATCGTAAATGAATGCATATCGACATACTAGGTTAAAATAAACGGCATAACTTATCACATCAATGCTATTATAATAGTAGAATCGAATGATTGGACGTTTGGCCAGATTAAGTACATAATTAATCATGAATCGTAAAACATATGTTTTTTATATCACAGATTGAACACATTGGGTATGCATCGACATTATTATGCATTTGAAGTGACCGAGACAAATACAAGAGGATTAATAAGTTTTGAAGACATTAATAAGTATTCTCCTACCAAGCTGTACACAATAGCGGATGGTAAACGTTACATTTCGTGTGTGTAGACTGTTAACAGAAATTCATGCAAAGTTATTCTTGTTTATTTTTATATAATTTCATTTTTCAAAATTTTTAAAAAGCATACATATCTCTTTGTTATTATAATTCGTAATATCAGGAGACGCGGTAGCGTTTCCCGCCAAGTACATTTTTTCGCTACATGACGATCAGGAGACGTTTTTGTACTTAACAAAGACGCTACAGTGTATCCTTTACCGGACGGATAACGATTCTATAGGAATAAATTATTATTTCTTTCAATTATATGGATATTATCGGTAAATGCCTAATTTTGTGAAAAAATCTATATTTTTCCAATCACAATGCTGTAATAGCGATGTCCATAAGTACATTTGATGCATAAGTGCATAAAGTGTATGCATTTTCTTGCCCGATTTTAGATCGGAAGAGCACACGTCTGAAC
>NW_012026774.1:203800-222691 GCF_000956235.1 Wasmannia auropunctata
CCCCTGCCCCTCACCCTCCCTCGGAGCTCCTGGTCCAGAACTCGCCTATAATAGCTACTTATAATGCATATTATATATCTATAGTTATTAACAACAAAAATTTCTATTTTGCAATTGTATATAACTTTTTATTTATATTTTATTAGCAAAATAATTTAAATTTATTAAGTTCCTATTTTAATATATTGTTTAACTTAATTGTTAATATTTGTCAATACTTACACGAAGCGACAACCATCTTGTTTGGCTTAATCTAAGCATTTTATGTGGTTTTTTATTTTTGAATATTTGGAATTCTCGGATATCCTCTTGTCGATAACTACTATTTTTAAAATATGAATAAATGTCTCGTGCAAATTGCTTTATTATATTTGGTAACTTTGCACATGCTTTAGAAGCACACAAATGTGCTGAATGGCAACACAGCCTTGTACGACTAAATCTGGCGCAATTTGTTTAAGCTTAGCTTGTAAGCCTCCTATATCTCCCATCATGACGGAACAGTTGTCAACACCAAAGCCCACCAGATTTGTGTAAGAAATATTGTTTATCAAAGAAACCTTTTATTGTCTGATATAAACTTTCTGCTTTGCAGTCCTTTACTTCTGTTGGATTTGCGATTATTTTATTTTATCGTTTGGCGCCTTAAGTGAGCGCAGATGTAGAGTTTCAAGATTGACTCAGTTGTAGAGGTCAGGTCGGAAGTGAAGAGAGGGGCTCCCGATATAATGGCGTCGGCTATAACAGTTCAGTAATAAAGTTACTTGTATTTCTTTCTCGAGTTTGTCGTAAGTTAACGTGATTCACCTTTTCCCATTCCTAATCTATTAAATCTAAAAATCTGTCTTGAACGCTATTTTCATCCCAGAATTGGGCAATTAACACGATACTTTTTTTAATAGAAACATCAGTAGTTTCATCTACAATTAACGGAAACTTCTTGCTTTATAATTTAGATATTAGTTGTTTCTTAACATATGGAGCAATTTTCGTTACTGCTAAAGTTGTCGTCTTTTTTTGTTTTATTTTTAAATTCTTTGCAATTTTTGAATCTGTAAAAATGTGTTGACAAACTTGCGATAGCGAATCTATTATTAGAAAAGGCAAATTTTTATCACAGATATAGAGAGTGAGTTTTGCTTCTGCCTCATTAACTAAATCTTCGAATAACTTATTAGGGTCTGACAGTGCCTCCTTAACTGTTTTTGTATTGGCAACTGACATTATATGTTTTTTATGTGACTGCTCAGACTATGCCTACGTACGTGAAAAGCGCTTCCTCTAATTGCTGTGTTACACATATTGCACATGGTTTGGCCATTTCTTTCACTAAGCCATGGATAATCATTTTTCTATTTTGATCGGAATTTTTGTACATAAACAGGTCTTTTGGCTTTGACAACTAATTGCTTTCTTCTTATTTTTGTCCGTATTTAAATCAACAGATTGTAATAAATCAGATTCAACAGGAACCAAATTCATGTCTGAACTGTTTATAATGTATTCCCCTTCAAGATCATTTGAAGTTGAAGGTATGACAATGACCATTGTGTTTTCGGACTTAGACGTACTTGGGATAGGTTCATCTTCTTTTAAAGTATTTTCCTTTTTAATATGCTTTTTAATGAGAACTCTAAACGAATGATTTGATATTAATTACTTTTTAAATAAAATAAGTTAAATGTTATAAATTCAAATAATTGTAAACATGTACATTGAATACATAACTAACAAAATATAATATAAATTTAGAGTACATAATATTTACATAATATTTGTCTATCTCTTATTAATCTTTTATCAATTTATTAATTTTATTTCTTTACGGTTCAAATGTACGTATAAACTTTCCAACTATACGTGTTTTCAACTATATATCCAATTGTGTATGTATGTTGTACATATGAAAAAGTGCTTTGCAGAAAATAAAAATTGGTATTTGATTCTTTGATTTATCTAATGACAGACGACTTAGGTTATAGATATTCACGGATTTACTAAATACTAACTAGACTCATGGCACACGGTTATTAAGGTTTTGTTTTATCATGCATTTTGGGTCATGGGTTTAGCAAATTTAATTTAGATTGATAAAGCGAACACGAAATACATAGTACGTATAAAGCGTCCATGTCAACTGCTCGCTACCAACATTAAAAATAAAATGTTACAGAACATCTTCTCTAATAGTCTAGTACAACCTTTTACATATTCAAATATTTTTAATTTATATTTTTTTGTACTGAATTATGAACATGTGCTGATTATTAGTACGAAATATTTAGAAAAAGTACTAATGTACTAAAACATGATGAATTGTACTAAAATAGTACAATTGTGCCACCAAAACGTCGATAACGCGTTAGCTCATGCTCGTTTTCCGCCTAATAATCTGCCCGCAATACCGCAGCTACATGTCACGACACGTGGCGCGCACAAGAGTACACCTTTTCGCGTTGCTACACCCTGGGGTACAGATCCATCCTGCCGATCACCCGCGTAAGACAGCTCTCAAAAAACCGCAAAGATAAAGATGGTCACTACTCAAGTCACGCACGAGCACGCTCCGAAAACGCATAAGCTATACGGCAGACACGATTCGCGCCGGATACAATGCTGGTCCACACGCACGACCACGCGGAGACGTCATCTACCTCACACGCCCGGCGCGGAGACACCCGACGAACACACCTCGCACGCAAGCCAGCACTAACTCGCAAAATCAGCAATAAACAGGATCCGCCGTATGAGAAAACTATACGGGACGTGCGCAGCCCCAAGATCCCGCTCACCCACAGAAGCTCACAGCACAGGACCGATCTTACGGACATATAGCACACCTGAGATATGCATAAGCATTTCACGCTGTCATCGCCACGTACATCGCCATTTCGTGTAGCGCCAGCTTGACCACCATGCTCCAGCGCCACCGCGAGTTCCTCTTTGGGCAACTCGACCACGTGCTTAGATCAACTTCACAGGGCAGCGAAGTACGCCGCCACTATACACTGGCCACTGGTCGGACTATACGCCCCCGCAAAAATTATGGTGGCTCACACGCGCGCAGGGCCGAGGCCCGTCATAGGATATGCGTGTCAAAGGCACGAAAACCGCACAGAGACCCGTTCACACACACGCCGCGGAAACGGCGATCACTTGCAAGGCGCGCACATGCCCATCACTGAAACTCTTTCAGGTTTGTACATCCGACCGGAAACACAGAAAGGTTAAAGCAAAAAACAGGAGTCCGCTAGGCAGTGCCGCAGCTGTCAGATGGAGTATAGCCGTCGGTCATGTGATCAAAAACTCCTCGACTGCCAAGCAGACGAGGAGGATCAAAACCTCGCCCAGCCGGAGTCCCGAAATGCCAGGAGGACCTCTCTGACAAAGGAGGGGCACCTGACAATTAGCATCGCCGTCCAGGCCCCCCGCGGCACAGAATGCAGGCATCTTCTCCTCACAAAAAGGCCGCATTGCTAGTAGTGTCAAGGCCGTAACTGTCCAAGTGCAGCATTACCTGTACTTCACCATTCATCACAGCTCCAAAAAGAGTCCGAATGGAGATCGTTCGCGAGAAAGAGGCCAGAAAATAACATTCACCACACAAACACCTACGAACTATCTCGCACTTGACTAAAAATAGTTCAAGTGTACTAAGATATAAGGCACCATATGGGAGCCGTTCCGAAGCACAGTGCAGGCCACCGCCGGGTCCGTTCCCGGCTTATGAGACCTTTTAAGTGTAAACTACGCTCCTCCCTTGACTCAGACTTAAAGAGGCACGCACTAAAGACTATATAAGAGCAAACTCAAAGGTCGTCTATCTATTTTAAATTCCTCAAGTAGACGAGAAATTTAGACAGCATCAGGTCCGAGTATGTACCACGTGGTTAGACAGCCATCTTACACCGCGCATGAGACGGCACGATGCCCCGCACAAAATCCTTCAATATTTCCGATATTTCCACACATCAGCTCACCAAAATGCAGAAATCGACACTATTTCACGCGTAGCACACGATAAAAACACTATTTACCGCAAATAACGCGATTTAACCACCAAGTCGCACGTGGAAACGCATAGTGGCACAGAGGCACGTCTATACGTCTCGACACACACGAGAGAATCTTTTTTTTTGTTTTGCGTAGGAGGAGTAAAAATCTTCTAGCCCGACCCTTTAAGGAGCAATGATTCAAGGCCGTCCTGGCCGAGGCCAGTTCAGCCTTTCCTCGTCCCACCATGAGCGGCAAGACGCCCACGGCCCGGATTCCGTGGGTGTGACGGATTCCATGCCTAGCGCTTCGCCACTCAAAAGGACGATGAGACCGCCGACATGGCCTACCGCCTAAAAAAATCTCCCCCTTCTCCTGACTGCATCCTCTTGCCCTGACAAGGGACTCCCGGTACGCAGATATGCATCTTCGGGGGCCCCTCGGACTGTGGGTCCTTGACCCTCCTCTCGATCCGAACTTACCCTCTCGACGCCATCATCCACGTTACAAGTGTGGGTCTCCATGCTTCCCATCTTACTCTCAAGAAGCCGCGCGCACTTCAGGGGGCGGGGCCCCTTTTTTATACATGCGCATCACTAATTAGATGACGAGGCATTTGGCTATTTTCTGCGCAACTGAGCAGTCGCGGACTTTCTACTCTTTTGTCCGGCGTGATCACCAGAAACAACAGAGATCTGGCTAGCGGAGCGCCGGCAAGTTTGGCTGTTGGCGCTCTTTGTTTGCACGGACTCCCAACAGTAAATATATATACATCTCACAATCCTTTATCTTGCTCTTAGTACTATTTAGACTTCCGATCCGACCGCGCCGCAGCACGGCGAAACCAGCCTGACTGACTCCACCAGGGAACTCTTGTCGTGGGCAGGAAAAATTAGAGATATCAGAGTCCTCGAACTTTGAGGAAGCGGGTATTGGCCAAATGTTGCCTCGCGGCACCGTTTGTTTCCAGGGAAAACCACGTGGAGGTTCCCGCCCAGAGCAGCACTCGGTCCGTGTCGAGTGTGCCCTCGCTCTGCCGCCGTGGCCCGTTAATGCAAGTACAGGCCTTACGACTCGCACTCCCAGCCATATAATTGGGACGTATACTTCAACATTTATAACGACCACATTTAAAACCATTCATTCTTTGTCATGTGATAAAATGTGCCCGAGCCGGGGTGGGTGTATAAAGCCCACTCCGCTCGAAGCAACTTAGTCAGTATTTTAAAAAGCCCCACCACCCAGACAAACGAGTGTAAATGGCCCATCTGCCTAGGGCAGCGGTGCGTAATAAATTAAATAAATAAATAAATAAATAACTTAAATAAATAACACATATCTACGACTCACCGTAGTGCGTCAATTGGCTGAGAGGCTCTTGGATCGGAAGTTTTATCCGGCGGAGCTGAGGGTCTCTACCGGTGTGCGGGGGGCATCGTAATCCATGAACATATGATATTGTTCGATGGTATTACGTAGCGCTATCAATGATATCGTGACTAGCGTCTTGCGGTCTGTTATATTTAGTTTCGCTAAGTTTCTGACCGTCTCCTTGGGCATAGTCCCCCGCGTTCCTACCACAATTGGTAGGACTTCTGCGGCGCTCGCTCCTAGATCGCGCCGCAGGAGAGGCAGCAGTCTGCTATATTTATTGATCTTATCTTTGTGTCCCTGAGCAAGGTAATCATTATCTTCGTGGCGGACTGTGACATCGACCACTTGGACCCCTTTCCAGCTCTGTATCATCAGATCGGGTTTGAGATTCTCGCACGAGGTTTGGTACGTGGTTTCCCTCGTTACTGCTGCCTCCTTGTCTCTGCTTACGACTCTATTTATAACGACATCTAGGATTTCATTATGACGGCGGATGGTGTGTTCCTTCATAATAGTGCACTGCCCCAGTATGTGCCCCAGCGTTTCTGGCTGGCTCTTGAATTTCCTGCATCTTACATCCGCCACCGGGCCAGCTTTATTCATTGTTATCTGTTTGCGGTGGTGTTGGTGCGCATTCTAAGGGCCGTTGTGAATCTTCCAGGCTTTAGGAGCGTTGGTTTGTAAAGCCAGGCGTTTCCAAACTTATCGTCGGCGAGAGACTGAACCGACTTTCCTTGCGTCACCAGAACTGCCCACGATGCGAGCTCCGTCTTCTTGGCCGCTATTTTATAGCGCCTTATCCCCTTCAGGCTCAAGGGCCAATTTATCCTGGCTGAGGCCGACAGGCTCTTGAGACGGTTCACCATGCCTGTCTCCTCTGCCAGAGCTTGCATCACCGGATCCGAAGACTCCGAGAATTTCAGTCCTGCCCTAAGACTGGAACTCACCACCAAAGTTTTCAGCTTAGGGAATCCTAGTCCCCCGTCTCTCTTGCCGCAGTATATTAATCTGTTCGTTGTGGACTGCGACAAGTGGTAAATATCTTTGGTCACTACCCATAGCTCCCGGTCGAGTTGTCTAAGATAGATTACTGGCGGTACTGCCAGTACCAACTGATACAGGTAGTGTGGGACTAGGTAAGTGAAGATTAGATTTACCTTTTGGTATGATTTCAGCGCCAGCTTTGTTATTCTGTTAATCGCTGAGCAGAAGTTCTCTCTTAGGCTCTTGATGTCTGTTTCAGCCCAAGAAGATATTTTAATACCAAGGTATTTTAGCGAAGTACTCGTATCCGCGTACGGGATACTTTCTCCACTTAAAAGTGTCAGCCGGGGATCCGCCAGGTCCTAGAAGTCTTTAGTTGTGTTTATGCGAAAGGCTGCACATTTTGCCGCCGATATTTTCATGCCTAGTCCATTCAAGTAGCCTTCCGCAGAACCCAGCAGATCACTGGCTTGTGGTATCGTTTTTGCTGTTAGAATGATGTCGTCAGCAAAGGCCATTGAAACGCCTTCTTCGTTTCCAATTTGATATCCCGGCTAACTCTCCAGCGCTTTGAACATAGGCTCCATCACAAAGTTGAAAATTGACGGAGATAAGGAGTCCTCCTGCTTGACCCCGCGCAGGAGTTTTATCTCTATACAGTCATTCTTGTTCTTAATAACTGTTCGCACATCCTCATAGGAATCTACCACAAGCCGCACCACAAACTCGGGTAGTCCCTTCTTCCGTAACGCAACTCCTATGGCCTCATGCGGTACTGTGTCAAAGACTTTGGAGACGTCCAATTGCGCTACGACCAGGCCTTCTGATACTTTGGAATGCCTAAGCAATTCTCTGAAGATGTGGACATTGTTGAAGCAACCGGCTTCAGACGTGAACCCTTTCTGTCTGAGTGTCATTGTAATTACACTTCTCAGTTTCTGATCAACATCCCCCAGTATAATCGTGACAGAATTGAACTGATAGTGATAGGTCTGTAGTTCGTTACTTTGCTCTTATTCTGCCCATCTTTGAGTAAGAGTGTTGTTCTATTTATTCTTCAGGCTGCTGATTGGTATGCACGGACCATAATTATATTATACCAAAGCCGGAGGACTTCTATGTCTGCCGGGCGACTCACATCCTTCTTTATGAGTCCGTCCGGACCCGGCGCCACATTGGCCTTTATCCGGGCAAGCTGTGTCTTCACTTCCTTTGCCGAGATTGGGGTCAGCACGACGTCTAAAGCTGTTTCCGGCTCGGCCTCCCCAAGCTCAGGTAGCTTTATATGGAGCTTAGTTCCCCATAGCGAGTTGTACAGATCTCTAATTTCAGCCGTATTCAGGTCCGCTTTGGGTTCTTCGACCCAGCTAGTACCTTCTCTCGCATGTTTGGTTAGAAGGCCTGGATTTTCTCTGTACAACTCTTGAGTCTTGGCATATATGTATTCCTCTTTGCTCCTGTTTTTGCGCTTGCTTTTTTTGTTCTTTGCGCTGCGGGTCTCGTTATTTGTTCTTAGCGCACTGCACACCTCATCGTGCACCTTCTTCAGTGTCCCTTCTGATGGCACTTCTCCACGATTTTCTATTATTTCTTCCAGAACTCCTTTAAGCAGCTGGACGCAAGCTGCTGCCCCGGGTTGAATAGCGTTAGTGGTCTCCGCGTTCAGCACCATTCTTGCTATTCCCTCTCTCCATGCGGATACTGGTAGAGAGTCCGGGGGCTTACTGCCAGACACCGCCGTGTCGGTGTCCATACGGGTCTCTACCGCATCGAGATGTGGCGGAACCCCGGGGGAGACAGGCAACTCGTCCACCTCTACGGGCACATCTATTCCTTCCTCCTTTCCTTCTTCCGCTTCGGGATGTAGTGAAACTCCGGGAGAGATCGGCAAGCCTCCCACCTCCTCGGGCACATCTCATCTTTCCTCTGCCTCTTCTTCCGCTTCGTCCTTCTCATCACGTTTCTCAGCCAAGATCTCCGCCATCCTTCTTTTGTATACCGGCGTCGTTCTTTTGTCTTTTATTTGCTTGGCTGTCTTCCCTGGCAGGTGTTCCATCATCCGTTGTGCTATTTTCCTTTCTCCCTTGTACCTGATTTCTAGCTCCAGCATCCGATTTTCCTCCTCTTCGGAGAAAACTTTGTGTTTTTGAGGAGGTGCTTTCCTTTCCTTCGCTGTCCCGCCTGCCCGGGCTGCGTTCCTCACCTCCGGATGGTGCCTTTCGTGCTGCGAGAGTCCCTTTTTTGTTGGGTATACCTTACCGCACACTCCGCAGGTGTGCACTTCACCTGTAGCCGGAGCCTTGACAGGGGATGGTGCTAGGGTACTTCGGCACATGGCATAATGCCGGGTGTTTGTTCAAGTACCTTTTACCACATTTTCCACATATAAACACCACCCTCATGTCCGCATGGCGCTCAGCCGCGTGCCCAATCTCATAATTCAGAATAGGGATGTTCGATTCACCCAAAAAAATCGATTTTTGAATCGATCTTAAATCGGTTCCTCGAGAATCGATTCACCTAAAAAATCGACTCCGAAGAATCGATCTAGTATGAATCGGGCTAAAAAATCGCAAAAAATTATTTTTATATAATTAAATATATACATAAATACATAAATACATACATAAATTGAATTAATTATTAAATTTTAATTAGTTTGAAATTTTTAATTTTTTAAACTTTAATTAATAAATAAATAGGTAATTAACAATTAATTTTTAAATTTTTGCAAAATTTTATATTAAAATTAGTATTCATATACAAAGTTGTTGTTTTGTTGTTATTATAAAATTACTTATTCATTTTTTAATTGCCAATCTGTAATAGACAGTGAATTTAAAAATAACAATTCTTGTAGATGATCGGGCAAAAGTCGATTCCTGGAATCGGTTAAAATATTGCCAGCTCTTGAAAATAATCTCTCAGAAGGCACTGACGTTCCAACAATTGCCAAGTATTTTTTGGCAATAACGCTGAGAGTCGGATATACTGATGCGAAGTTTATCCAATAACTCATTGGATTTTCATTACGATCTATCATTGTTCGATTCAAGTAGTGTTTCAAGTCAGTTGGTATCTCATCTTGCTGCTGTTGCGCAGTATTTACAGTCCTACTTTTGAGAAGATCATCATGAAAAGACCATAGGTCGTAAGTTTTGTCCGATATTTCCATGTTCGTTTCGGCAATTACATCATTATTAGACACATTCGTCCGATTTAATTCTCTCATCCATCCAGCAATACGACTGATTATATGCGAACATGCCAAAGATTGATTAAAATGCAATTTTTTAAATCTAGGATCCAGAATCGTCGAAGCAGCCATAATAGAATTGTTTTCTATTTGTCCAAATTTCGTCACAATAGAGTTTTGAAAACGATCAACTAAAGAAAGTGCAGTTTGTGTTTTTAAACTCTTGCAAAGTTGTTCGTTTTTATTTTTCAAGCAATTGATTAATGGAATAATTTTGCTAGCCGTGACAAATCGTTCTCCACATAATTCCCTTGTAAGTTTTTCAAGTGGTTGCAGTACTTCTATAATTTCATTTGCCAATAGCAGTTCAGATGCAGTCAACATTTCAGGTGAATCCGGGATAGTTAATAAAATCGATCCAATTTCTTTTGAGAGCGAACTAAATCGTTGTAACATCGCAAAAGTTGAATTCTATCGTGTGTCAACGCTTTGGATTAACTTAAGGTGGGTAAGCTTTCACAACGCATCAGCAGCAATAGTAGACTGTTTAAAATAGGTGACGATTTTTTTAACCTTTGCGCACAATGATATTGCAGTTTCAAAGTTCATTGTATCCTGAGCGACTAAATTTATAGAATGTGCAAAACACGCAATATGTCTGTTAGACCCAAAGGTATCTCTAACTGCTTTTTTAATATTTGCTCCGTTATCAGTTACGACAAAAACTATTTTTTCATCATCGATATTCCAGTCTTCTAAAATCATTTTCATCCATCTTCCTATAACTTCAGAAGTATGTCGCTCTGTCATTTCCTTAACACCAATCGTGGTAGCTTGCAATTCTCCTTCAAATGCATAATGGATAGTTATCCCTAAATAGCTGATAGTATTTAGTACATCGGTCCAAATATCCGCCGTTACCGAGAAATAATCAATTTTTTCCAATTTTTGTTTTTCACATCCCTTTAGGTATTCATATTTTTCTTCCATTTTTTTTGTAATTGATTTTCTTCCAGGTACAGAGTAAAGAGGCGCAATAGTCTTCATCAGATTCCTGAATCCTTCATTATCTACCGTCTAAAAAGGCATATTATCTTTGGCTATCATAAAAAGGATAGTGATTTCTCCTGCCTTTATACCTCCCTCTAAAAAGAAAAATTATTAT
Source organism: Wasmannia auropunctata (assembly GCF_000956235.1). Taxonomy (NCBI): domain Eukaryota; kingdom Metazoa; phylum Arthropoda; class Insecta; order Hymenoptera; family Formicidae; genus Wasmannia; species Wasmannia auropunctata. Next base: position 214,513 of record NW_012026774.1, read on the forward strand.
TTATTATATTATATATATATATATTTTATATATACTTTATGTATATTTGTATTATATTTACACACTATTTCATATATGTTTATATTTATTATAATTATTATTATATATATATGTATTTTATTCATTTATATTTATATTATATTTTAATTCTTCTTCTCTCTTTTAAATATTAATTTTTATGCACAAATTCAAGAGTTTCCATTTTCTTCAGGGTCCTAAAGACCTATTTCAAAATTAAACTTTTTATTTTACTGAAAAAAAATCTAACTAAATATTTGATTTATAAAATCTTAAGATTGACTTTGTTCGTTAGAGTTTAGAGTCTGTATTTAACACCGATGGAAGGGAATGAATGTGATGTCTTTCTCTGCAATCCGTTATTTATATTATACCTTCAAATGATTTTATTCGCTTAAAAGCGTTGCCAATCCTTGGCTGAAGTACAGTTTTATCCGAATAACAAAATCTACTTTCTGACTCTGATAGACTAGGTGCTGGTGAGGAAATAGGAGTTGCTAATTCAGATTCAGATAGATCCATGTATGTAAATGTAGAAGTAGATGGCAATGTCATTGATAACAATTGTAATTGCTTCTGAAATAAACAACAAGAGTAAACAAATGATGTGATAAAATAATCAAGGAATGTATGTAAATATTGTAAGATATTGATTTACCGAATTATTTACTTGGTCCGAGTTAGGAGTTTCATTACTATTCTCACTTTTTTTTAAAGTTAGTTTCACTTCTTTATTTTCTGCATGATTTCGTTTTAAATGGTTACTTAAATTAGTTGTACCGCCACCTTTTCCGCCAGACTTCACTACTCTGTTACAAATTTTGCATGTAGCATTACCATTATCAGTAGATTTTATAAAAAATTTCCAAACAACGATTGCTTTATTTTAAGCACTGTAAAAACATTATTTTTATTTATTTATTTTTATTTATTTTAAAAATATTCTTGTAATAAAATGTAAATAATAAAAAACTAGGTTAAGTGAGGTTATATTGACATTTTGAAAAAGTATATATTTTAAGTTTCAAGCATTAACAAATATACCCACTTTTTGCATTATTTTTCAAACATCAAATCCATCACCAGTAACATTCAAATTATAACTTTTCGTATTTTGGAAAACACAAGAGACGTTGCAAAAATGCTGTGAAGGAAAAGGAAGGCATGCAATAGTAGCGTATTATAAAATGAAAAATACCAAAGTAAATGCAAAAGTAAGTTAAATACGAAAGTAAATGCAGATCAAACAAAACAATTTGTGCATAAATATTTATAATTTTGTACATACCAATTTCTGTATTAATAATATTTGATTAGTCTAATTAGTCTGATTAGAACGAAGCGAGATTATTAATCACACTAATTTCGACTCGTTCATCGACGTACACACGTACACTGATACGCAGTACCGGGCTACCGGCTACCGACTCTACCGAGCGGCGAGCCCGACTTCTTCTTTCTTCTTCTTTGGCCCAGCCTACAATAAAGTCGTAAGAGAAAGAGGTAAGAAATTAACCAATCATAGTTGAACTTCAAGAGAATAATCGACTGTGATTGGTCATTTTCTTATGACTTTACGACTCTATTGTGGGCATCTAGTACTACAACCGCAGGAGGATTCAGGACACGGAATTCGCGGAAACGCTTGCGCGTGGCAAGAAGCGCCGCGGTAGCCAATCAACTGCTATTTAATAAGAATCGGTTTCTTCGATTCCTAGAGTGAAGAATCGATTCTCAAGAAAATCTAGTAGTAAAGAATCGATTCAAAAAATCGATTTTTAGCAAAAAAATCGATTTTTTAATTAATCGAATCGGAATCGAACATTCCTAATTTAGAATGAGCGCCATGAAGTTCCCCGAGCCGCTCCTTAAACACTCCTGGCAGCTTCTTCTTTCAAAGGGAACTCGTATCTCGTAATCCTCATTCTGTGCCTGGTCGCCGTCGGCAGTCCTCTGTCTGTTCGTCGAGGGAGTGGGACCGTGCCCTCGCCGTCGAGGGAGTGGGACCGTGTCCCTCGCCGTCCGAGACTCTACTCATTCTTATTTGAGCGACTAAATGACGCGGCAGAGGGCCCTGGCCGCCTGTTCCCTAGTACGGAATGGCACCGGTAGCACCGACCATGTCTGGCCGGCCTGAGCTCTAGGTACGCCCAGTGGGGTCTTTTAGACCTGTTCGCCACAACACCATTTAGTCACCTCACGCATAGCGCGAGGGTCCAGGAGTACCACGTGGAGGTAGGTGTGTGACTTGGGACTCGATATCGGCTATGTATTCGCCATCGAGATCCCCACTGTGACTCTCTTGCGGCGTATTGCTTTCACTCGCGGGGCAGGCACGATGTACGGCCAAATCCCACGCGGCGTGTTGGTTACGCGCGGCGCGTTGGTTACGCGCGACGTGTTGCTTTCGTATTTGCTACTGAGATGGCGAGGCCGCTTTGATCGTTAAAAAGGCCTTAAATGGCCTTGCCCCCGGGGCATAAGGCCCATGGAGGCATAATATTTGTATATGCTACAAAGGATGGCGAGGCTGCTCTGATCCTTAAATGGCCTTGCCCCCGGGGCACGCGGCCTACGGAGGCATAGTATACTTGTATTTGCTACATTAGAGCCCCAAAAATGGGCTGGGCCCGGCTGTTGAAGGCCTCAGCGCTACGCGCACTCCGCCGCAGAAGGGGATCCGCAGCTAAGCGCGCTCACGCTCTTAAACCACCTCCCGCACGCGGGAACCGTCGAGTCGGCACCTTCAGCCAGCAGCGTTCCCCTCGCGTCGTTAAACACAACACGCCGCCGGCTTCCAAGCCAAACTTGGCCCTCTAGGAGGGCCAATCTCAGACAGTCCCAAACGTGCGCGCCTGGAGGCGGCCCGTTTTCTTCGGACGCCCCGGATTCAGTCGGGCGAGCAAGGCGAGCTCAGCACCAGACCATTCCAGGGCTCCTGCATCCTAACGTGTATTCAAAGCAACCTCACCTTGGTCTGACACCTCTTGCTCTTTTGATTTTCTTTATTACATTTTTAGTGACGTATGTTTAAAGCGGCCTTGCCATTCTGCAACACATCGTGTTATTTATGCTGCTTTATAGGCCAATTGTACCAACTTACAACACGTCACTAATCAGATGACGAGGCATTTGGGGCTAGACCTGCGCCTGTTAAAGTTAGAACAGGCGGACTTCCCAGGAGTAAGACCCCTAGTGGCCATGTCTTAGGCTATGAGCTTAGTGGTAGTACCACTGCGTCTATTTTGATTCCCACCGGGCTGGAGTGGGTCGTCGGATTGTTTATCGGCGCGAGGCGCCTCACCTATCTATGAAATCATTGATGATTTCGATGGGCGATCAGGGACATTGTAAGCCAATCGGCTTTTTTGATCGCTAGGCGTCTCAGCGCGGCCATCGTCACGACAGGCAGGGCTCCTCTGGAACCTATCACTACAGGCACAACTTCGGCAGCGGGCACTTTAAGGTCTTGCTTCAGCTTGTTCTTCACGCCCTCGTATTTGGTGATTTTTTCACTTGCTGCCTGATCCAAGTAATACGCTTTTTCGTAGCGGATGGTGACGTCGAGGACAATCACCCGACTCTCATTCAATATGACGAGGTCGGGCTTGAACCTCTCGGCCTCCACCGCTATCGTTGGCTCAACCATGACTTGGTTTTCAACGCTCATTCGGTCTTTAATGAGGTTGACTACTTCGTTGTGCCTTTTGATGCGTTTTGCTTTGGTCGTTTGGCACTGGCCCAGGATATGCCCCAGTGTCTTCTTTGCCTCTCCACAGCCGCGGTACGTGGCATCCATGTCCCTGTACGCCCTCTTGAGGGTCGCACGCGTAGGAAACGTGTTCGTGCGTAGTTTAATCGCGTCTATTAAGCGCGATGAGCGTAATAACCCTCTTCTGACGAGCCATGCGTTACTAAGCGATTCATGGGCGAAGTCCTCTACCTCTTGGCCTTGGAGGAGCTGCTTCGACCACTCCAGTCGATAGCCCCTTTTAATCTCCCGCTTCTTGGTGTTAAGTTGTTCGATACTAGCGGGCCACTGCAAGCGAAGTGCGGCGGCATAAGCCTCGCATTGCCTTTGAAATCTCTTGTTGGCCACGACATTGCGGACCATGTCGTCGGCGGAGGACTCCGCCCTGACCGTGTTCCTCAATGCGGCGAGCATCACCATCGGATAAATTCCCACCAGGCCCAATCCTCCCTCCCTTACAGGAGTGTAGAGGAAGGCACTGCTCGTGGTTTCGTGTAAGTGCAGTATAGCCTTTACGCCACTTCTTATTATGGCGTCGATATTTTTCAGCAGACCCCTAGAGGGTGGCTGCATAATCAAGCCGTAGGTGAATCTTGGTAGCAGATAGGTACGCAACAATATCACCTTCTGCATGGGTTTGCAGTGAAGGGCCCTTACTCGATTTATAATATCTTGAAACTGCTCGAGCTCCGTGTCCATTATCAGGCCCTTCCAGGGTGTGGCTGCTACACCCAGATACTTAAAGGCTCTATCAGACTCGCCGTACGACACTGGTATTCCTCTAATGGTGATCTCCGGGTCTTTTAAGTACCATGTTTTTCCCTTACATATAGATACATATTGAAAGACGGTGCTCTTCTCAATCGAGAGCGACATGCCTTTACTCTCTAAGTCGGAGACAACCCAACTGGCCTGCTTAGCGGCCGTGTTTGCATCTTTAGCCAAAAGGATAATCGTCTGCAAAGGCCATAGCTGCAAGTTTGCAGCCCTCGACTTCGACTCCTTGAGTCACTTTGCACCCTTTCAATGATGGGCTCAATCACGAAGTTGAAGAGGGTAAGCGATAGGGGGTTTCTCTGCTTGACGCCCCTTTCTAATTCTATGCACAAATCGCCATCCTCAGTCCTGACCGTCGTCCTACACCCACAGTAGGTATCGACTATGTAGTCGGCTACCGACGCCGGAAAATCCTTCCGTTGTAGGGCAAGTCTAATCGCATCGTGCGGGACCGTGTCAAAAGCTTTTGAGACATCGAGTATCGAAAATATGCCTCCTTTAGATTTAGCTTCGACAATGGCTGCGCTAAGCAACCTCGTGTTGGCAAAACATCCATTTTCGTGGGTGAAGCCTTTTTGCCTCACCGTCTGTGACGTGGCGTCGCGTATACGACGATCCAGCAGAGAGGAATAAATCCTACTCAGTATAGAAGAGGTCGTAATTGGTCTCCAGTTCTTAACCTCTGCCGGGTCTTTCCCGGCTTTGGGGATCAGCGTGGTTCTATTCTGCTTCCAGGCGTTAGGGTATGCCATATTTGACATTAGCAGATTGAAGAACTTTGCTAGAGCGATGCTGGCACCGCATCCTTTTATGTTCTTTTTGGTGAGACCGTCTATTCCGGCCGCTGATGCATTGGCCATCCTTCTGATCTTGGTCTCAACCTTGGCCGGTCTTATAGGCCGAAAAATGACCTTCATAGCAATCACTGACTCGACTAGGTTCGGAGCAGGTTGCTTGGGTCCAGGGATACCTTACAGGTTAATATAGAGATCTCTAGTCTTTCTTAGGCCGGGTGTCCGGCGGACTTGTACAGTGACAAGTCGTTGGCTACGACTGCGTCCGCCAATTTCTTGGGGCACTTGTTCATAATCTCCTGACACTTAGCAAAGGCCCTTACCTTCGCCTCGTGGCTCTATTGGGCGATCCATTGCTGCGTCCTTTCTTGTTTTTTCCGGACGGCTTGTGACTTGTCAGCAGGCTTGCCTGCAGAGAGATTATTCTCCAGATCGCCATACAGCGAGTCGATGTCGGTGCTGGCTATACTTTTGCCCGTCCATTTCGCCAGCTTAACAATCATGCCTTCCCATCTGCCTGGAGCCTCATAGGGCTCCCTGATTTCAGCCGCGATCGCACTGCGCCAGGCTTCACCATCGAGAGCTGCCTCACTGTTTCGAGGGGCATCACATTGCTGGACACCACTTGTGACCGGGGCCTTTCTCGCAGCGGAGGTGGGAATCACCTCCACTTCTCCCACGCTGCAGGGCCGGCCCACTCCGGGACCCCGGTAGGGACCAGGGAGCCGTCTTTGGCATGGTTCCCCATCTGCCAAGGCTTCCACCTGTATGGCAGGGTCCACTTCGTTCTGCGGGGAGCTCGGCAGGGACTTAAAGCGGCGCCTCGCGTCGCTTATCTGCTTGTTAGACTTGCCGGGAAAGAACTCCATGAGTTTCACATTAATGTTCCTCTCATGTTACCACTCCTTACTGAGTCTCTCGAGCTCGTTTAATTCCTCCGTGGTCCAGATGGTCAACGGTTTGCCAGTTTTACCGGCAGGTTTCTCCGCTTCGTGCGCTCTCTTGGCATTGCGAACATCCGGATGGATGTGTCACTCGTGCTGGGCAAGGCCGATTTTCGATCTAAATGCCATCGGGCACTTCCCGCACTTGAAGGCTGCCAGTGGGCTGTCCGACGTACCCCTACATTTGGGGTAGTGGCAGCGCCACGCGTGCACTTTAGGAAAAGACTTTTTGCACTGGGCGCATATCCAATTGACTCACACTTCAGGGTGCTTGTCGATAATATGATCGCTTAGCTGCTTGGCGCCAATACAGCTGGTGTCAACACTCAGCTCCAGGCATTTGGGACAGTCCAAGACTGCATCGGTACTTCCTTGGATGTTATAGGAGTGTGAGTTCTCTAAAATGGGCACAGGGCCCCATTGCCCGTACGACGACACTCCTGGGGCGCGAGCACCGCTTGCGTCTCCTCGCCAGTTTGCCACACAGGCGGCGTGCGCCCCGCCGGAGACGGCTTCGGGGTCGCCCGCTTCCGAGGCTTCAACATTTCCGACTTCCATATTTGCTCCAGAATCAACCACGCCGCACGGAGCCATGACGGCAGGCAGTTAGGCATTTTAGGCTGCACTTCACCCCGACGTTCTTAGTCGGCAGTCCCATCGGGAACTTTGAACCTAGAAGGTGGGCGGAGGAAACGAGCTCGGGAGATCACCCCTATCGAGAGGGGTTTGTGGTTCCACCCATTCACAGAGACAAGCTCTGTTTTCCCGCAAGCGACATCGCTAGCATGGTTCCAAGCTTTGCTCGTCCCTCTACACCCTATCCGGGCCGCCACAGCCATGCCAGATCCCAAACGAGGTTTATGGCACACTCAAAGAGGCCGGCTTGTGGCTTGGGACCCCATGGGCTCGAACTCGAGTCAGGGATCCTGATGCACTCTCTTACACGACCGCAGCTACCGGCGACGTGTTGCTTCCGCCAGCGGGGTCGGCATGCAGTTAGCAACCAAGTCCCACGCTACAGGCGGCGTGTTGCTTCCGCCAGCAGGGTCGGCACGCGGCCAGCGACCAAGTCCCACGCGGCGTGTTGCTCCCGCCAGCGGGGCAGGCGCGCAGCCAGCAACCAACTCCCACGCGGCGTGTTGCCTAGAGCTTCAAAAGCCCTTAAATAGATTTGCCCCCGGGGCACGAGGCCCGCGGAGGCGTAAGACAAGCAGAAGCAAGGAAGATAACTCCCGAAAAAGGATCGTGGTTTCACTTATTCACATGGGCAAGCCTTGTTCTCCCCAAGAGAGTGCGTTCGCTGCAACATCGTTTAGCCGTCTGCGAAGCAGACGTTACCAGGAGTATCACGAGGAGGTAGATGTGCAACTTGGCTTGGAAAGGCTCAAGGACCTAACGAGAGGTCTGTATTCGCATCCGCACCCGACTATGCTATTTTCTGCGCAACTGGGCAGTCGCGGACTTTCCACTCTTTTGTCCGGCGTGGTCACCAGAAACAACAGAGACCCGGCTAGCGGGGCGCCGGCAAGTTTGGCTGTTGGCGCTCCTTGTTTGCACGGGCTCTCAACAGTAAGAATATATATATCTCACAGTCCTTTATCTTGCTCTTTGTACTATCTGGACTTCCGATCCGACCGTGCCGCAGCACGGCGAAACCAGTCTGACTGACTCCACCAGGGAACTCTTGCCGTGGGCAGAAAAAATTAGTGATAACAGTCCTCAGACTTTGAGGAAGCGGGGATTGGCCAAACGTTGCCTCGCGGCACCGTTTGTTTCCAGGGAAAACCACGTGGAGGTTCCCGCCCAGAGCAGCACTCGGTCCGTGTCGAGTGTGCCCTCGCTCTGCCGCCGTGGCCCGTTAATGCAAGTACAGGCCTTACGACTCGCACTCCCAG
>NW_012026774.1:222763-223483 GCF_000956235.1 Wasmannia auropunctata
GGGGGGGGCGCCCCCGTCGACGATTGATTGTGCGAGTAATCTATGCGTGTCGATCGGTCGTCCCGTCGATAAGTGAGTGGTGGTTGACAGGTGACCCAACGCGATGCCGGCCCCCGTTACAAAAATTGGACAGCGCGACAAGCCGGTGAGTTTGGTACATTAACAATCGAGATTATTTACACTGTTTACATGTAGTTTAGCCAAGGCGGGCGATTTACGGCGGAGAGATGGGCGGCGCATTGTCGCCGGCGAGAGGAAGCGGCACAATCTTGACAGCCGGGCGAGTGAACCGGCCAGTACGGACTTCAACCACCCTCACTCTCCCATCATCCCCTGGATGTATGCGGACGATGCGGGCCAAGGGCCAGCGGGACGGTGGCGTGGCCTCGCCCCGCAGTAGGCACAGTTGACCTTCCTTAAGGTTGGTCGTCTCCCTCCACCACTTCGGTCGTGGGGCCAGGGCCTGGAGGTACTCCTGGGCCCATCGTTGCCAAAGGTGGTCCCTCAGCGCCTGAAGCAGCCGCCACCGACTTAAGCGATTCGTGGGAACGTCGATAAGCGATGGTTCCGGGATCGCGTTGAGTGGGCCTCCGATCAGGAAGTGCCCGGGAGTCAGGGCGTCCAGGTCTTCAGGGTCGTCAGTCAGGGCCTGCAGTGGACGGGAGTTGAGGCAGCTCTCCACTTCGGCGAGGAACGTGGCCATTTCCTCGAACGTTAACT
>NW_012026774.1:223533-229605 GCF_000956235.1 Wasmannia auropunctata
CCTCTTTGTCTCTGCTTACGATTCTGTTTATAACAACATCCAATATTTCGTTATGGCGGCGGATGGTATGTTCCTTCATAACAGTGCACTGCCCCAGTATGTGCCCCAGCGTTTCTGGATGGCTCTTACATTTTCTACACCTTACATCCGCCACCGAGCCAGCTCTATTCATTGCTACTCTGTTTGCGGTGGTGTTGGTGCGCATTCTAAGGGCCGTTGTGAATCTTCCAGGCTTTAGAAGCGTTGGATTGTAAAGCCAGGCGTTTCCAAACTTATTGTCGGTGAAAGACTGAACCGACTTTCCTTGCGTCACCAGAGATGCCCACGATGCGAGCTCTGTCTTCTTGGCCGCTATTTTATAGCGCCTTATCCCCTTCAGGCTCAGGGGCCAATTTATTCTGGCCGAGGCCGACAGGCTCTTGAGACGGTTCACCATGTCTGTCTCCTCTGCCAGAGCTCGCATCACCGGATCCGAAAACTCCGAGAATTTTAATCCTGCCCTAAGACTGAAACTCACTACCAAAGTTTCCAGCTTAGGGAATCCTAGTCCCCCGTCTCTCTTGCCGCAGTATATTAATCCGTTCGTTGTGGACTGCGACAAGTGGTAAATATCTTTGGTCACTACCCGTAGCTCCCAGTTAAGTTGCCTAAGATAGATTACTGGCGGTACTGCCAGTACCAACTGATGCAGGTAGTGTGGGATTAGGTAAGTGGAGATTAGATTCACCTTTTGATATGGTTTCAGCGCCAGCTTTCGTATTCTATTAATCGATGAGCAGAGGTTATCTCTTAGGCCCTTGATGTCTATTCCAGCCCAAGGAGATATTTTAATACCAAGGTATTTTAGCGAAGTACCCGCATCCGCGTACGGGATACTCTCTTCACTTAAAAGTGTCAGCCGGGGATCTGCCAGGAGTCTTTAGTTGTATTTATGCGAAAGGCTTGCATTTTGCTGCTGATATTTTCATGCCTAATCCTTTCAGGTACCTTTCCGCATAACCCAGCAGATCACTGGCTTGTGGTGTCGTTTTTGCTGTTAAAATGATGTCATCAGCAAAGGCCAGTACTGAAACGCCTGCTTTGTTTCCAATTTGGTATCCCGGCTGACTCTTCAGCGCTTTGAGCATAGGCTCTATCACAAAGTTGAAAATTGACGGAGATAAAGGGTCCCCCTGCTTGATCCCGCGCTGGAGTTTTATCTCTATGCAGTCTTTCTTGTTTTTAATAACTGTCCGCACATCCTCATGGGAATCTACCACGAGCCGCACCACAAACTCGGGTAGTCCCTTCTTCCGTAGCGCAGCTCCTATGGCCTCATGCGGTACTGTGTCAAAGACTTTGGAGACGTCCAATTGCGCTACGACCAGGCCTTCTGATACTTTAGCATGCCTAAGCAATTTACTGAAGATGTGGACATTGTTGAAGCACCTGGCTTCAGACGTGAACCCTTTCTGTCTGGGTATCACGGATCATAATTATATTATACCAGAGCCGGAGGATTTCTATGTCTGCCAGACAACTCACATCCCTCTTTATGAGTCCGTCCGGACCCGGCGCCACATTGGCCTTTATCCGGGCAAGCCGTGTCTTCACTTCCTTTGCCGAGATTGGGGTCAGCATGATGTCCAGGGCTGTTTCCGGCCTCCCCAAACTCAGGTAACTTTATATGGGGCTTAGCGCCCCATAACGAGTTGTACAGGTCTTTGATTTTTACCGTTTTTAGGTCCGCTTTGAGTTCTTCGGCCCAGCTAGTACCTTTTCTCGCATGTTTGGCTAGAAAGCCTGAATTTTCCCTGTATAACTCTTGAGTCCTGGCGTATATGTACTCTTTCCTACTCCTGTTTTTGCGCTTGTTTCTTTTGTTCTTTGCGCTGCGGATCTCATTCTGTGCCTTTAGCGCATTGCACACCTCCTCGTCCACCATCTCCAATGTCTCTTCTGAGTAAGTCTCCACCGTTCTCTATTATTTCTGTCAGAACTCCTTTAAGCAGCTGGACGCAAGCTGCTGCCCCGGGTGGAATAGCAATGGTGGTCTCCGTGTTCAGCACCATTCTTGCTACTCCCTCTCTCCATGCGGATACTGGTAGAGAGTCCTGGAGCTTACTGCCGGGCACCGCCGTGTCGGTGTCCGTGCGAGTTTTTACCGCATCAAGATGTGGCGGAACCCCGGGGGGGACAGGTAACTCGTCCACCTCCACGGGCACATCTATTTCTTCCTCCTTTCCTTCTTCCGCTTCGGGATGTGGCGGAACCCCGGGAGGGATCGGCATCTCTTACCTCCTCGGGCACATCTCTTTTCTTCTCTGCTTCTTCTTCTTCTGCTTCTTTTTCCTCTCCATGTTCCTCAGCCAAGACCTCCGCCATCCTTTTTTTATATACCAGTGTTGCTCTTTTATCTCTTATTTGGTTGGTCGTTTTCTTTGGCAGGTGTTCCGTCATCCGTACTGCTATGTTCCTTACTCCTTTGTACATTATTTCAAGCTCCAGCATCCTATTTTCCTTCTCTTCGGAAAAGACTTTGTGTCTTTGAGATGGTGCTTTCTTTTCCTTCGCTGTCCCGCCTGCCCGGGCTGCGTTCCTCACTTCTGGATGCTGGTGCCTTTCGTGCTGCGAGAGTCCGTTTTTTGTCTGGTAGACTTCTCCGCACCCTCCGCATGTGTGCACTTCACCTGTAACCGGAGTCTCGACAGGGGGTGGTGCTGGGGCAGAGCACTTCGGCACATGGCATAGTGCCGGGTGTTTTCTCAGGTACCTTTTTCCACATTTTCCACATATGAACACCACCCTCATGTCTGCATGGCGCTCAGCCGCGTGCCCAATCTCATCATTTAGAATGAGCGCCATGAAGTTCCCCGAGCCGCTTCTTAAACACTCTCGGCAGCTTATTCTTTCGAAGGGAACTCGTATCTCATAATCCTCATTTTGCGCCTGGTCGTTGTCGGCAGTCCCCTGTCTGTTCGTCGAGGGAGTGGGACCGTGTCCCTCGCCGTCCGAGGCTTTTGCATTTTGAAATGCTCTGCGCATTTTCATTCGAGCGACCTAAATGACGCGGCAGGGGGTGCTGACCCTTGCCCGCCTGTTCCCTAGTGCGGAATGGCACCGGTCATGTCTAGCCGGCCCGGGCTCTAGGTGCGCCCGGTGGGGTCTTTTAGAGAGTCCCCCTTAAGAGAGTCATGGTTACGACCGCACCGGGGGGTCTGGGGGGGCGGTTAGCTCCCCCAGCGAGCCTCCCCGAGGTGTCGGGCGGCTACATCGCAGTTACTCCCCAACCGACATAATCAGGGAACGCACCGGGGATTTCCCCCTTACAGAGCGCGTGCGCAAGGGTTACGTGCTCCTGGACAAGCGAACCCCTCAGGGGCTACGGTTTCACCACGCAACGCCTTGACTCTAATTATTATGCCATGAGTTCACGCCCCAGGCAGCAGGGCTTCATCCGAGGAGCAGCGGCTCCTATATTGGCTGGATGTGGAGAAAAAGAATATTTCCCCCACTTAAGGGCTAATGCGCACCTCATGAATGTTAAACGGTTCACCACGTGTCAAGCGAACCCACCGCCCCTGTCAGTCCAACACCAAATGGCACGGCACCGATAGCCAAGCTCGGTGGGGCGCCCGCCTCCCGCAGTACTCGTGTTAGAGCAAAAGGCGATTAAGAGGCCAAGCTCAGCAGCGACTTTTGGGATTGCCATCTCCCCAAGCCACTACGAGTCGGCACTCCCAGCATAAGACTCAACGTGTGACGAGTCAGCGTCGCGGTTCCAGCTCATTCCACCGCTACCATGCAAATGCTACGTCCCGCGAGAACACGTTCCACCGGACATCCGGGATAGTGACCCCGATAGGGCATTTTAAGGGCAACCGGTGCTCGGTAAACTGTTTACCCGCATCGCTACAACACCGTTCAGCCACCTCACGTAAAACGCGAGGGCCCAGGAGTACCACGTGGAGGTAGATGTGTAACTTGAACCAAGAGTCTGCTATGTATTCGCCTCATGGTCCCAAAAACTATGATCTCAAACGGCGAGCTCGCCCGAAGGCGACTCCCGCGAGAATCATAGTTTACTCCCATAATCCGTTTACCCGCGCTTGCTTGAATTTCTTCACGTTGACATTCAGAGCACTGGGCAGAAATCACATTGCGTCAACACCCGCGAGGGCCATCGCAAACACACGAGAGAACCAGCCTAACCTAACTTTGCAACCGACCAGAGGTTCTCGGTCGGAAGCATCTTTACCAATTCTAGATTCTACTAAAAAACTAAGATATGATAATTTGACAAATAGCCGTCAGGAATCCGGTACGGACCAGGAGGCAGAAACGATAAAGAATGGTGTCCCGGACAGCGGCCAATTCAGGACGACTCATCCGAGTGAGGCAATTGACGGAGACAGAAGGGATTTCCCACCGGAACCTGGAAACAACGGAGAAAACTTGATTATTCACTAAAACATTTAATATATGTTACTTATTAATACTATATAATCGATATTCATAAAAAGGAAATACTTCATCCTGTACGGTTACGAATGCATGTATCATTCGACACTTAAGATATACGAGTTAATAATATATTTGATACCTTTATATAATATATAACATGAGATTAATTATATTTACCTCTTAACATTATTCCTCTTCGTACCTATAATAATAATAGATTAAAATAGATTCACTTACCTGCGTAGAGTCACTTGACACGTAAAGTCAGTAAAGTAAGACATAAAGATATAAATTAAATATTAACAAAAGGAGAAATATTCTCCGTTAAATACTCTTGTTTCTTATTAAATATTGATATGACAAAAAGTCAATTCTTTATATTAACACTTAAAACTTTGTAGACTTAAAGATTGATTAAATTCAATTATATTACACACACGGGTGTATCTTGCAATAAATAACATTCCTAACAGAGGAAATTCAGAATGAATATTAAAATAGCAAAAGCGCAGCTACTCGCTGTAGGAATATCATATTCGCGAATGTTAATAGCGCCGTGACGCGAAAAACGCGATATTGATGTAAAAACGTCGGATAAATTGTAAGACAGCCGATAAACCGCTTAAAAGTATAGCGTGGATGTTAAAAGTCGATATAAATTAATATTCTTTATTTATAATAATATCGAGAACGCAGAATATGATTTCTACTTAAATTCTCAATTTTCAATGACAAAGCCTTAAGCTTTTATCTCAGTTTGCGTTCATTGGTCGACGCATGGGAAAAACATATTCTGACGTCATAATGCATGAAATGGCGGAGAGCATAATGAATCAGCCAATCATACGGCATTAGTACAGATCGATTGATAAATCAATAAATTCTCTGTCATTTGTACGCGAAACGCGTTTTCCTACATATATTATTTCGTTTTATAAAGTTTGTAAGACGAGCTGAACCAAGAAGAAGCATTATTAAAGGATCAGAGAATCCTAGTAACTTTTATGAGGATACGAAATTCGTGTCAGGCGAGATTTCTCGCTTTGCAAGCTCGACTCTTGGTTCAGAACGTTTATATGATATTATATTTTCAGTTTGAATGCATGCGCAACGTTAAACATTGGTAATTCTCGGAATATAAGCGATTTACCTAGATTCTGGGGGATATATGTGAACGGGCAATTCGTGTCACGCCTCCGTGTATCGCGCGGCTCAGCAACAGTGCGCGGATTCGTTGCTGCATGTATTGTACAGCCAATCAGGCTAAACCGAGATTGTGACTGGCGGAATATATATTGTCGCGTCCTGCGGTGGGCGGGATTATTGGACAAAAGTGTCAGAACGCGGACAAATCGATTTAGGAATATTTGACTCTGGAAGTTGGGAGTTACGGAATTATTTGCTAGGGGAAGTAACTTCTAGAGGTCGAAATAGTCCTGGGAAATGCAAACGATAGAGACTTCTTCGTCTAAATGAGGGGTTGCCTCGGAATAGGTTAGGTATTTAACAAAGTCTTCGCGGAAAAGTTTACAAATCGAGCAGTGGCGCACCGTGCGCAGTTTCGTAATCCTTTGTCAGCAAGCGCAACAATGTTCAAATCCTTCTGCTTCTAAATAACCGAATCGTAAA
>NW_012026774.1:229655-233203 GCF_000956235.1 Wasmannia auropunctata
CGTGTGCTCTTCCGATCTTTCAAATCCTTCTGCTTCTAAATAACCGAATCGTAAATAATGTCGAGCTACTAATTTGAATGTCTCTTCCAGTTGATCCTGTCTGGAAACACAAGCCGTGCAGAAAAGTTCACCAGTGCCAGATTTATGTCGGTAGAAGAGTGCTTTGCAACATATAGCTGTACGGAGCCACAGATCAAGGGGCATCGGCGGAGATCGGTGAACGGGGTCGTCTTTTGGAGGATCACCAGGAATGGGAAAGTCGTAGGAGTCCATGCTGGGGAAAAAGGTAAGAAACTCGAGTATTTACCTTGCGGAACATGCTATTGTTTGAGGGAAAAGATTACAAATAGAAATAGTTTAAAGCAGTATATCAACTCATTCGTTTATTGTTATGCATCTGGTTATATCTCCATTCGCTGATCGTTCAAAATGCATTTCGTTGATATGGACAAAAAGAATTACACAGCTTGAATAAGGACTTCTTCCAACATCGAGGTGACTAGAGACGTAGTTGTAGAAGACCTGTGGGCAATCGTGGCACTTTGTAGCCAGGCGGATCTCCGGGAATAATCGGTCGCAGTCATCGCAGCGTTCGTGTTCCGGATTTGAACCGACAGCTAGGTAGTGGTTTCCAGCATCAATATACAATTCTCGTTGTCAAGGTTCAAGGGCTTTGACGCACTCTTCGCATATAATTATGCCGTGTCTTTTATGTTTAGCGAAGAAGGAGATACAACAACGAGCAGTACGGGCCCAGAGTTGGTTTATCCCAGGGATGTTCTCAAATAGTGGATGAAACTCGGGCCAGGTATCGGGGGAATTACTTAACTGATCTGACATGGTGTAAGCAGTAAGTATTTGGAGTGTCTGTAGGTAGAAAAGAATAAGCTTGCTTAGCAAATATTTCTTTAAAGATAGGCATGATTAGTAGCACGTGCAGTATAGCATGCGAAGTGAAATGATATGGAAATGTTAATTATTTCCTTTATGTTGCAGATGATGGCAACGCCTGTGGCCGAGCGGAAAATCACGGGCGTTACCTCAGCGGGGAGTCGCTCCGGCATGTAGTGAAGACGGTAGCGAGGTAAATTGTTAATGTGACATGACAACGTGGTGAATAAGTAAATCGAATACGATATGAATTACATGTAAGTAGTTAAGTCACTGTAAGAAATGATTATTCAATAATAATAACAACGATAGTGAAAATATAATCACTGCTTTGCGTTGAATTTGTTATTCGAGATGAAGGGATGGATAGTAATATACATATATATATATATATATATATGTGAATATTAATAATAGTGTAGATGCAATATCACTGTCTGAAATTACATGCGCGGAAATAGCATAATCACTAATTATACAATGTTTCGTACTTCTTGTTAATATCGTAAAATATAGTACGGAACAAAGGGTGATAGTACTTAATTAGGAATTGAATTATATTACGTAGTGCAATTATGAATATTAAGATGATGTGCTATATTACGGTGATATAGTATTATAGCAAAAGAAAAGTGCAATAATCAATAATAATATTTCGAGATAAATGATATACAATATGACACAGAGAATTAAGTAATGGTAAATAAAATATCAATTATCAATGATAGTTATGAGGAAGTAGGAGATAATAAAAAATATCATTGAATATATATATATATATATATATATGTGTGTATATACTAGAACAAGATATAATTATATATAAGACAAATGAATACAGGGAATTGAATACATAATTATATATATTGTAACGAGACAAAACTTGATAGTAAGCAATAATAGTAATAATATGATAATATGATAATAATGAAAGCGTAATTGTAATTGAAGTCAATTATAACTATTATTTGATTAAAATTTAGAATGGGGCTTATAGTGCGATTGGTAACGTAAAGACTTTAACTTGCTGGTAAACTTGTAATACTTCAAATGATTAAAACACAAAATCGTATAAGCTTTGTAAAATATATGAATATATGTGTATATTTATATAATGGTTGGATAGACAATGCAAAATTATCAACGAAAGTTATAATGTAGTGAATTTTAAAATAAGTAATTAATTTTTCTCCTTACGTTTCTAGAATTGTAGCAATAAATTGAGTAAATTGACTAAGATTACCTTAATAATATGAAGACTCAGCGTGTTCGGTGGAAATAGTATGAGATTGTAACGTATGGCTTCGGCAGAGCAGAGCGTGTTCGAGAATGATTCAGCGAAGAACTAGTAACGATTTGGCAAGACTTAGAATTCTCGAGAAGACGTCTGGACTGCACGAGTGACTCTTTTCAACTGCTTCGAAAAACGTCTGTACTTGACGAAGGATCTTTTTCAACTGCGCGGCCCGCTTGGTCGCCTACCTGCATTTCGGCTCGGCGCGCGGCCGCTGCCGCGAGACAATAGAATGTCTTCTGCGCATATCAATTAAGCGTTACGCTATGAGATTACTCGCTTTTATATGCGAGAATATAATTTAACAAAGGAATTTTATAATTATAATATAGAAAGATCATTTTTATAATCATGTAAAATACGTCATTCAAGTATACGTGGAATTTGTGAATTGTTTAAGAGAATGCCAGTGTTAATATATTTTCCGTACGCTTAATTGGCTTTTGCTAATAATTGCAATCTCATACTTATATTCCTTCCTCCCTCTTATTCATAATTACTAAATACTACAGTTCGCATTATCGAGAATCCAGAAATTCATTCTTGTTTTATATTAGAATATTTAAATGGATTTATAAATTCAAGTATTGAAATGTAAAATTATGGGGTGTCGTTTGACACGTAATTATATAGTTTTTTATTAAAGAAAAGGGAATTTAACCAATATTAATTCGATCTAATAATATATTTTAATTCAATGCATTAATTTTTTGGTCTCAGTAAAAGACTCGCAAGGGAAGCGCAGAGCGCTTATCTCTCGCCGGGAGACGGTTAAGTGGTGTCGTGTAACATAAACTTTTCGGCACACGGCCCGCACGAAATTCTTGCCGTATGATAAGTAAAGCTTCTAGAAGGTTCTAGAAGGTATGATGTAAAATGAATTTCTGTCTCCTGTCGATTGTCAACTTTTCTAAAGGACCAAAGGGAAAGTCCATGCCGGTCGTTGAAGCGGGTTAAACAATAGCCGGGTTTATGACTTTTCATGTGGTGTACAGATGTTGTTTCTATTATGAAATCTTAACGGAATCCTTGTAGAAAGTGTCTATATAAATCCGTTGAGACTTCTTTTTACGAAAATAAGGAAAGAAATAGAATCTACTAA
The DNA here is from genome assembly GCF_000956235.1 of Wasmannia auropunctata. NCBI lineage: Eukaryota > Metazoa > Arthropoda > Insecta > Hymenoptera > Formicidae > Wasmannia > Wasmannia auropunctata. The sequence continues at coordinate 232,943 of NW_012026774.1, forward strand.
ACAACTAAACTATGTTACGCAAATATATTTACTAAGAAGTTATACTATATGAGGGTAAATTTAGTTATATGAAAGTTGAATATATATATATATATCTTAAAATAATGAGGCAAATTCATAGCGCTATATAGATGAATACAAAGAAACGCTTAAGCATGAGTGATTAAATGTGACTGTATGATAGATTGTTATATCATTATTATATTAAGAGAAGGGTTCATCTACTCCGAACAAAAGAGTAAAATATTGGAGTTGTCTTGC
>NW_012026774.1:233223-234609 GCF_000956235.1 Wasmannia auropunctata
GGAAATTAAGATATTTGTTTCATTATAAAATTGGATATTGATATAAATAAGGGTGTTTTTGCTTTTCCTTTTGAATAAAAATTATTTTAAAGCATAAAACCAAAGTATTGAGATAAATCATATTGTATGACAGTAAAAGCGCGAAATAGGGTGGGTGGCACCATCTAGCGTGTTTGGAAAAAACGTTCGGCGACGTAGTACTGGCGGCGAACGTTACAATATCGTCAGCAAACATCGGAAGAGTGAATGTCGTTACCGACAAACTACGCGATAAGTCCACGTATTGTTTGCGAGGGAAAACTGTCGCCGGGCAGAACTGCGCCTGCTCAGACCCGAAGTGGGGATGAGGAAGAAGGCGGACATGCGAAATTCGAAAGAACGTTCATGGTCTTTCGTTATCTAAACTTCGTTGCGTCAAGATCTCGGTCTCTTTGACAAATGTTTTCTTACGTACTCACTGTGCGGAAGCGAAGTCCCGCGTGCGCAACATAATTGCGGCGTGTATTAACGCGTGCGTTCACGGTAGATAGCAACCACCGATCACTTCGAGTGTGCTACAACGGGGCGGCCTACTTTGACGCGAATACGCGAAAGTTCCGAGTGCGTGTAATCGTAGATAGCAACCACCGATCACTTCGAGTGTGCTAACAACGGGGCGGCCTACGAACACGTCATTCTATATTCCGAGTCACGATACGCATAAATCTCGAGGAACGCGAAACGAGCGTTAACTACCGATCATATCCGCGAAGCGTGAAGTCGGTTCAATTTATAAGTGCGTTGTATGAATGTGTCGTGTGCGTGAATAGTTATTTTTGAATAAATTCATTGTTATTATTACACGTAAACGAGTCGTCATTTCGACAAACACGTCCTCGCGATAGTTCGAAAGATTTCAGCATCGCAAACGAGGAATTCAACACGCCACGAGCACAGCAATGAGAAGTCCCAAACGAGAGGTCCAGCCAACGAGCAACGAGGATTCAGGGAAATCATCAAATCAACCTTGTTATTTGGCGGTAAAAATAACTGGCGACCGAATTAGTAAGTAATTCAGTACATTATACGGCATTGTCCGGTTACAACCTAACCTTTTTTTTTTATAAAGGTGATAAAAATCTTCATAGGCCCGTATTCATAGTCAAGTCTCAAGTTAGCACTTAAGACTTTCTTGGCGAAGACCATCTTATTCAATTAAGATCATCTCAAGTACAATACATTTCATAGTGGCGAAATAAGAAGATCTTCGCGAAGAAGTTTTTGTCTAAGTAGATCTTAATTGATATAAGATCGTCTTTGCGAAGATATGCTTAAGATTGTGCTTATTTATTAATCGGCTGTTTCCGTAATATTACTAGGCGTTCCACCAATGGGAATATTGCATAC
>NW_012026774.1:234862-236319 GCF_000956235.1 Wasmannia auropunctata
GGTAGTCAATAATCTTAATTGCAGCTCTTAAAGAAAGATGGTCCATTGGCTATCGCGCATGGTGTAATCTTTACTACACCATGCTATTGCGTCGTGTCTTAATGCGTGGCAAACGGTTCCGCATCTATATATATCTGCGTTTGCTGGGTTCTTACCTTTTCGTTGCGAATAGCTCTCGATTCGGTAAGTGGGCACACGCGAATGGAAAAGCTGTTGACAGGGCACACGCGTACTCTAAGTTTATAAAAACTTTCTAATTACGTCACGCACGTACAACTTGATCGACGCGGCTAAGCGGTCGATCACTGGAAAACTGTGCTGGAAAAAATAGAGTCGGGGTTAAACGAGTTTCCTCGATTGAGGAATACATCGGGGGGAGAGGGTTGTAAACCATCCTACCCAGCCTGCTTCGAGTTCTCGGGCATCATAAGGCTTGATTGGTGAAAACTCGATGGTAGGGTAAAGTTCTATTGCGTTCCAAATTATTGGTCGACGCAGTTTTCCGCAGTTCGGAAATCGCCCTTTTTCGGCCGAATGACGAAGGCGACGCTCACCACGCGTGCGCAGACCATGTGAATTCGTTGACTCAAAGTTCGTGGCATTTGTGGCCTGTGGTAGGGGTACATATTATTGTGCATCAAATTACATAAGGGACTGATTTTTTCTGATGAATGTAGTCCATGTGGCGTTTTTTTTCTCTTTTCCGTACCTTTTTCATGCCTGCTTGTCACAAAACAAAAACCAGACGATTGTATATTTGCTATTTTATTGTTTACACCCGATACGAAATAACGACACATTGCTCTTTTCGATATTTCTATCGCCAACCGTTATATTTCACTCTCCTTTTTCCATTGCTCTTCCTTTTAGGCCGCCACATTTTAAATTGTTGACCTAGCATTGTAATTTGATATCAGGAAAGATATTACACTAAGAGAAAGTGGAACCATCGCTGCATTTTGACTAAAAAAATTAGAAATTTATTGCTACTCTTTTTAAACGTAACTACTCGAAGCTGTGTACTAGGATCGGGTTACAAAGCGTTAAGCCTCAGGAAAAATGTAAATGTGATATTAATAAGAATAAAAAATATGTTTTGTTATTTACAAACTTTTGAACTTTTTCGCTTTGTATTCTCACGTCATGTCAATATATAATAGGTCATTTATTACGTTATGTTCTACAAACGTATTTTACCTCGTACTGCAATCGATTATAGGAAGTATATACAGGGTGTCCCATAATGACCGGACTAACGCTTAAGGGTAGATTCCTGAGATCATTTTAAGACTAAAGTTCCAATACCAAAATGTTGAGACTATAATAGTTTTTGAATTATAAGTGTTTAAAGTTAACTAATCAGATCGTCTAAAGTTGGCGCGCTCAGGTACGGCACAGGTACGCAACTCCTAAAAACAAAAGCTGACTTATCGCCCCTTTTATTAATATCGATATAA
>NW_012026774.1:236369-236746 GCF_000956235.1 Wasmannia auropunctata
GATGTGTATAAGAGACAGCTTATGCACAGTGCGGTTAAATGCAATTTCGAAAATTGTTCACAAGTTTATAATAATATACTGCTTAAAAAAACATATTTTGTCCAAGCATATCAACAATTCAAAGCACGAGCAACATGTTAATACGGTTCAAAGTGCGCTACAAAAAGAAAAAGGTGTCTTCCAATCCACTGTACATTCAGTTCATGATTATTTGGTGGAAGAGCATAATAGTATTATCGATATTATGTCAAATACTTTTAACGAAAGCAATAACATGGATATATTACAAGTACAAGAGAAAATTAGTAAAGCTGCTACTCTTATCGTAGCAAAATTGTATGCTTATGGAACGTTAAGCCGTACCGTTATTAATGATA
>NW_012026774.1:236796-237369 GCF_000956235.1 Wasmannia auropunctata
TCCGTACATTATATTTGTCCTTCTCACCCACGAATCTAATATATTTTTGCTATAACTAAAATTGAGTTTATATGCGTAATTGTTTCTTAGAATTAAAAATAATTTTATACTTTGTCAAATAATTTGGTGCGATAATAAGTGGTGTCATTTTTAAAATACTTACTAATCACCGTACAAAACAAGACACAGGTTGATGTAATAATCTAACGGAAACAGCGTTCCAAACCAAAGACTGATTTATCTGAGCTCGTCGTCTGATATAATAACCGTATTTCGCGCAGGTCTGATGAAACCACTGCCTTACGTACTGTATAACAAAAATCATCTCTTGTTGCACAATATACGATGTGCCATTTAATTATTTAATTTATTAGTTGTCTCAACTCACTGATACTCGTGGCTGCCGGCAAATCCCATAAAATCTCTCGATACTTCCTCACAAAATTATTATAATTTACGTCAACACACGTGTCCTGATTCTAGAAGACGTGCGCGAGTCTCTGCAGAGGACTGCCTAAATGTGCCGCTGTCATTTTATCGCAAAGCGCAGCGATTTTTGTTGACCATTCTCGA
>NW_012026774.1:237419-237960 GCF_000956235.1 Wasmannia auropunctata
TATTAAGTAAGGTTACTTAAATTAATTTATATCTAACATTTTTTTCAAAGCATTTCTTTAAATATTGATAATATGACCCAATAGAGGTCGAAACGTTTGTTTTCTTATATTTGTTATTGACGTTTAATTGCTATATGAAACAAAAATACATCCTAGCTTTGGCTCGATTATAGCCTTTTATAAATATTAAATTATTATATTATTTAAATTATTTGGAAAAATATAAAATGGAACATTTATTTAAATTTTATTTTTATAATTAAATATTATATTATTTACAGAATGTCATGCAAAGAGAAGTCTACTTCAAAAAATAAACATTACACGTTAATGGAAAGAAAAGTGTTTTTACAAATACTTGAAAGATTTAAACATGTAATAGAAAGAAAGAAAAGTGATGCTACAACATTAAAAGATAAAGAGATAGCATGGAGTGAAATTTGTGAACAATATAATCAGTCAACACTAATCTGTCAAGAGGCAAGAACTATAATTTAAAATATTGTGGAATATAATGTGTATTTCAATACATTGTCTTATA
>NW_012026774.1:239956-240263 GCF_000956235.1 Wasmannia auropunctata
AAAATAAGAAAATATATATGTGTATATAAAATTAAGGTAAAATAGAAAAATTTTAGTGAAAATATTTATTATTATTTATATTATACAGTTGAAAAATTTGTATTAAATTTAACACATCTCATGTCTCAACGATTCACTCAAATTTTCGTGTTAATTAAACGCAAGATGAATCTTAGAAAGTAACATAAACATTATGTAAAAATTAATACAAAATATGTAACACTTTAATACAATTTTGAAACAAATTATGGAAACATTATTCTTCAGTAAAATTAACAAGTATGTGTATTTATCTATTATTCATTTA
>NW_012026774.1:240313-240804 GCF_000956235.1 Wasmannia auropunctata
AATTCAATAGTTTAGAAGGAGGTACTATTAATAAAACTTACAGGTACGATTTAGGCGACCGGTTTGCTGAATCGTGCTTTTGACAGCATGTTACAAAAAAGCTTAGAACAAATTAATTTGCTATTAGTGAAAGATTTAACATGTAATATTAGATGCCTTGAACATCAAGCTACAATTTCCAACGTTTGTTTGCATTCTAAATAGTATCAAATGTGAAATATAACCAAAAATATCTTAAGTGGTACGCATTCGGCAACTCTCCCCTATATTGCGAGAAGAGAGCAAAATTAAACTCGTCGCGAAATATAAATCCCTTCTACAAAACATCGGTATTTCAGAATAGTTTTGTAACGCGGAATGTGTGTGTGTGTGTGTGTGTGTGTGCGTGTGTGTGTGTGTGTGTGTGTGTGTTGTTTGACTAATTTTAAGTTTAGAATTACTAAAAATTTTAAATAAAAACACTAATTCGAAGTGAACACTAATAAACGTAG
>NW_012026774.1:244509-252191 GCF_000956235.1 Wasmannia auropunctata
TATATATATATATATATGTATATCATACACATGCGCGCGCATTTTGTATCCGTGTGATGAGTGCATGCATGTACAAAAACGCTGCGTTTTATATAAAATATAAAACAGTGCACATGCAGTCCACCAGTCGCTCGGCACAGCCAGTCGTGCGCGTCGAAATAATACTTCGCGACGCTGTAAATGTTTACCGTTGAGATACGACCGAGTGTCGCAGCGCCGACACGGCACACTTTTCAAGCTGTTCGCCTTTTTTTCTTTAACGGAAAAGAAAGAGAGAGAGAGAGAGAGAGAGGGAGGGAGGGAGGGAGGGGGAAAAGAGCTGCCCTCGTTCAGTTTTACGTTCAGATCGCTTTAATGTCTCGAAAAAGTTGAGAACTATAGAGGGAAGAGAATCCCGAGTGGAAGGAGTTGCATTCCTTCTTTCGCTTTGGGAATGAGCGAGAAATGTTGAAAATGTGACGGAGGGCTATCAATGAGCGAGTTACGCTTTTCCGCGAAGATAATGCAACATCCTCACTGCAACTGACGGGGAAGCTTACTTCCCCTAAGGTATCACCGCGGTTCAAGTATAAGTCGCCAAATATTTTACGCTCGCTCTCGTTCGGTCCTCGGAAAATAGACGCTTTGCACAATGATGTTTAATTACCACTTGCGTAGACAGAAATCTCTGCGTTTCCGCGTTCGCGCTGTGCGTGGGGTGCCGATCGGCTTCTTTCTTTAGCGCGGGGAATTTTCGTTGGACCTGAATACACCGGGTTCCATTAGAGCGGATACTTTTAATACCGCTATTGAGATCTGTTTGCCAATGACAATGCGGACCGCGCGGTCTGGGAGCCGACTGTGAAGAGGCGGCCGGGATGTGTCGGTGAGGGATGGAATGGGACCGCGGTCGCGGGAGGGTTATAGAGGAAAGAGCGACGAGGTGGGTGAGGCGGGGGAGAGGGGGAGGGAAGAGTGTTAGCGGGAGGGCGAAATGGAGGGTGAGGAAACTAGGAGCAGAAGAAGGCAGAGGAAGAAGAGGAGGAGGAGGAGGAGGGTTTGGCTGCCGAGAGACGCGCCACGGCACAATGGGGAAAATTAATCGCTGAAATCTGGGTACAATGTAAAAGAGTCGCGAGGTTGGGGTTGACTGGGGGTTTATGAAAAAAGGTATGACTCCCCGGCGCAGCCATAAGTCAGCGATTTCCTCTGGTACATTGAGCCGGCGCCCGCGGCCGAGCGAGCGAGCGAGCGGGCGAGGCGAGCGCGGCCAACTATCTTACGAGTTCTTATAGCCGGGGGAGGCGGCTGCTGCCGCGCGCTGGTGTAAGCCGCAGGACGTGTCGCGTATGTCATTTCGACCGACCGACCGACCGACCGCGGCGTTATCTCCGGACCGTTCTTCGGTTGCGTTCAAAAAATTAGGGGAAACATTACCGGTTATCGGGACGGGTTCGGCTCCGCTCGGGAGGAAGAACTGATTCCGGCTCTTCCGCCCGTTATTTCTCGCTCGAGCGCGACTCCCCGAACCACGTCGTGGTTTTCGCCGCGATGTCTCTCCCTTACGATCGCGGATAAATCCCAAGCGTTGCCTCCTGAGCTCACGTTACATGCGGCCGACTTTAAGTACCATAGTCAGCAAACGTACGCCCGATCAGATCGCGCCACATAACGGTTGCATTAATATCGGCATTATATATTGTCGTCAAAAATGTATATTAATCGGAAAATATATAGAACTATAGCGCGCGCGAGCGAGACAATTGAAGAAATGTCGAAGGAAATTTGCATTTATTGCTATTTGCATCGATTTTAAAGTTGATTTATTATGTACCATAATTTCCATATGTAATATTTCTGATATATATATTATACATATATAAAAGTTCCATCAGGAAATCTACGCCGTGCAAAATTATATTTATGGGAAATACATTTTATAGCTATGACATGTAATTCGATGTATTAAAAAATGCATCAGGTAAATGTAACGGCAGCAAATCGGAATCTTTTCGTTGCAACTTACGCGCCATGCACTTTGAAAAGCTTTTTCCCCGGGAAGTTGTTAAATATTCACTTGACTGTGATAAACCTTAAGCTACCTTAAGAAGTCCTCCGGGGCCCATTACTTCTGCTTTACCACGCCTCACAGAAACGAAAGTTCCTTGTTATTGGAAGCATGTAAGCTATCCAATACACTCGACCCCGTGGCTTCGCTGCAGTAACTTCATTACAGTAATAGTTAAAAATTTTCAAGACCTGCCTCGTTACGAAACTTTTCGTTTTACTTGGGAGAATTTAAGTAATCGCCGCCACCCGGCTCGTATAGCGCTTTAAATATATTCTATTTTTCATGGGGGGGCTACGCGATAATGCGGTAATAAACAGATCAGTGATTCCCTAAAGAACATGAATATGACGTAACTTTAAATTTATAGGGAGGATATTTTCCGCGTTCTTTAGGATGTTTTATCTTCCTAATGCCTACCCCCGAAGCACCTCTCTCTCTCTCTCTCTCTCTCTCTCTCTCTCTGTTCTTTACTGACTAATCGCAGCCGCAAGAAATAATTATCGGAAATTCGATTCTCGTCCAACAAGAGAGACGTCTTTTCTAAATCACAACGTATAAATTTTGTTGCTTCTGCTTGGTCTCGATGCGAAACAAATCCTGTCGGAACACTGAGAGCATTGTGTCAGACGTTAACCCGATTCCTCACAGTGTCGTAAAACCGTGAACGACACGCGCCATTCCAAAACGGAAACGGCTTTCGTTTTAGGATACGAGGGCTACATATTTCTGTGACATCAAGAATAATCGATTTCTCTGTATATCTCTCTCTTTCTCCTTTCCCTTCTTATTCTAAATAAAAGATCGCAATACCTCTAATTTGTATAGGATAGTCAATCAAATTTAGAATTATAATTTATTCATAATCTCTCGCTATTATGCATAAATATAAAAATCTTTTGTTATAAAGAATTAAATTTTGCTATAAATAAAATAAATGATAAATAATAGCCGGAAATTATATGCTATTTATTATTTAATTTATTTAAAATATATTTTTCAAGATTTTAATTAAATTTTTTTTAAATATAATTAAAATGAGATAATACAATTAATGTGTTATTTCATTTATTTAATATAAAACTGAGTAATTAAAATAATTACATTACAAAATTTTATTAACTTGTACATATTAAATACATATTAGAGATATATATTGTTTAACAATAAATGATTTAGATAGCCGCCTACAATTAAAAATACATCTGAATATATAATAGAAGTATATAATTTTATCTTTTTATATTTTTAAAGATATACATATATATATGTATATTTTTAAGATTTCTATTCTGCGAAGATTTAAAACACGTTATACATATAAGATTTAAACTCTTACACGTTATATATAGAGTTTAAATCTTCGCAGAATAGAAATCTTTAAACGATACGAATCTTACGTAATATGTTACATATCTTGTATCCTTCGATGTACCTATATATAAGTAAATTCAATAATTAAGAAACTGCCATCTTCGGAACGGCAGTATTATCCGGCTTATTTCTTTCTTCTATCTCAGGTCGACCTTGTTATCCGCGATTAACTCTCTACTTTGCCACGGCACTGTTCGCTATGTTTAATTAATCGCATCCCAATATTAATTAAACGAAGAGTTTTGCGGACCATAATCATCCGAAATTGAAATATATCGCTGATTAAATTTATACAGTATAAAAATCCGCATAAATAGATTGTGATCTAAATTGAATTGAACAAGAGCGAATTTAAGAAGAAGATATAAAAGCATATGTTTTTATCTTTTTCTTTCCTAAATAAGAAGAAAGGAAACAAAAGAAATCCATATAGGAATTTGTTCTCTCTCTCTCTCTCTCTCTCTCTCTCTCTAAGAAAAATATTTGATTCCAGCTATTGGTCGGTCAGTTAAAAATTTTAATTATGTTACAGTAATGTTAATTGTCAACATATTATAATCCTGGAAATAGAAACCAATGGGGGAAAAAATCATAGCGACAGTCTGAAACATCAAAAAAGAAACAACTTAATAAAAACGAAACCTATTTCTATGTTTTTAAAAGTGCCTTATTGATTCATTTATGATTGCTAAACAATTAATTTTTCCGAAGTACATGTCTGCGTGGACGAGTCATGCATTTTGGCATTTTATCTGACAAACGGAGATAATAGCATTCAGTATCCGATACACCATACACGTGACAATTATTAAAACAGAGTCAGCGTCACTTAACACGATCGTCATTTATCGTCGTTTAACAGAATTATAATGATCATCCCCCGTACACATGCGTGACCGACGTGTTGCATTCATCAATATCAGAACAGAATTATGACGAAAATTGCAGGTATATAGACAAAATTGCCGAAATGATGCAACCTCGATGCTATTTTGCAGAGTCTATGTATAATACATACATTACCTGTTAAAATATAAAAGTAAAAATAAGAAACGGACGACTTCCTCGACAGTCATCAAAAATATTGAAATAAATTAACAACGTGTGTACGATTTATTTATCTAATTTTTGTTAAACAGAATAATAGTATCATTTATCAAGAAGGGGGAAGATGATTTTATCTTTCCAGGATTAATTTACCGTACTTCACACGCTGTCCCAGATCAAGCAGTTCGCATTCAAGAAACGCAATTCACTATGTTGCACCGCGATACATTTAGGTACCTGCCCGCGTTAATGCGTCGATGCATGCGTGTTTGTAATGAGCGGAGCCTCGGTTTTGGTTGCTTGACATCAACTTCATAAATCAACGTGCAACAAAAACACGAGGGGGCTGGTCAAGAAAAGCCGCAAAACAATATGCACGTCGCGACGTAACTCGCATCGCATCGACGTTACCGAGTAAATAATGCATATCACCAACGGAGAGACGTTGCCGGCGTCGACGACAATAACGGTAAATACTCATCAACCGTCTTTTAATTGCTTCCGACGTTTGCTATATGCAATTCTATTTCCTATTTCTCCCTACCTATATCCTTTGTGCGCTCATGATTATTTAACGGCTGATGCATTATATATTATTGTTCGACTGAGCTTCTCTGGACATCGCATGTGCGAGTATCAATCGCCACGACGAAATTCAGTCGTTTATGTATTACTCTTCATTCAAATTTGTAAAATAAGTACGAATAAAGGACCTAACATACATAATTTAGAGCACTTATAACAATAAAATTATAACGGCTATGATAGAAAATTTATCTTGTTCTATTTTTCCATCTTATTCCAACTTATTTTACAGAGATTTTCTTCTATTAAATATAATAATTTGATTATAAAAATTTTTAATTTAATATTTTCCGATTTAAAGCATTTACATATACATATTTAGGACGCATTACGCTCTATCTGTTAGGATAATCTCGATGCACGTTAATATTTTTACACTTGATAAAATAAGTTAGGATTTATTACGATATTTTCAGTAAAGCAAGTTAAGTAATGTACTTTGTTCGCTCCGTTTGAGAATTTAAAAGGAGAACAAGAAAAGAGTTATATCAATATTTAACCGTCAGTGATTGTGAGTACAATGTCAATGTTCTTCTCAAGCCTCTAAAGCCACATACCTATATGCTTTACTTTTTTCATATTTTCAAGATTTTAATTAAAAGACATGTGTCAACATTTTAAATTTTTATTTTGAGATAACATATCAATTTAAAAATCGAAGATTGTACATTTTTAATTGTTATTAGTTATAGATTTACACTGCCAATCGTAATTCTATTTTAATTTTAAAAATATATTAACTAAAATATTTAGCGTTGAATTTTATTCGACTCGAAAGATCTCAATTTGTTATTATTTGAAGAGGGCAATTGATATTTAATTCAGATAAGAAGCAAGAATGATTATTATTGTAAAAGTCGTTGCTATATAAAGTCAAATCCAGACATCAGATGTCCGCGCGAAAAATTAGGCAGAGTTTCGCGATGCGAGCCGGCGATCAAAGAAAAACACATAAATCGTTATCTAAAATTTGTACTGTCACATGCGGCGAATAAATCAATGGGCGATATTTGCGATACGCATAATTTCTGTAATACATCCGATGCCGAGCGAGTCATTCATAATTATTACTGTTCTACGGAACAATACATATGTTTCGAAAAAAATATTGAATATTTTATGTGATCCGTATGTGATTTTGATAATATTTCAAATAAATTGCACTATCGATCGTATACGTATATAAAACCTAAAGTTAACTTTATATCTCATGTAAAATTTCTTTACTCTTCCAGCCAGCCTTGAAACTCATCTTTTGTTATTCCTGGCCAATATAGGTGTCTGGTCTATATATAATCAGAGATTATGCCTATGGTCTCGTCCGGATGGAAAATAACTATGTAGTAGTGCATCCCTGCACGTCGATTGAACAAACTTTCAAAAAGTTGCACCGCCAGAGTGAAAATGCGCCCTAAGCGCCTTCCCGCGCAGCCGCTGTCGGCTTGCGCGCCGCCACCAATGGCGGGTGTGCGCCATGCTTCTTCATTGTGTTTTCTGTTCGTCGAACGACTCACAGCTACGTCGGTCCTCTCCGTGTTTTTCAGCAGTGTTTAGTGTCTTTTTAACAGTTTGTTGTGACCTACGATGGGAAAATCGTCGCGAAGACATCGTTCCCGGTCTCCTCGTCGTCACAAACGGCTCAAGCACGAATTCTCGAGAGATTCTTCGAATGACGCAAGACCGGGCAGATCCAGTTCGCGTTCTCAAGAACGCTCTCTTTCAGCCTCTTGTTTGGATCGTATCCTGGCACTCATGACCGCTCAAGGCGAAAGGATTGCCGCGATCGAGGCGCGTTCGCATGTCGTAACGACACTCTCGCCTGACGCCCCGCGGGACCTTCCCCCTCCGGGCACAGTCGAGCAACATTCCGAGGAGGGACAACAGCCTGGAGACAGCAGCCTTACGGCGGGTCAGGCCCCCATAAGCATTGAAGCTGAAGCGTCTCAAAATGCTACTGCCCCACTGCAGTCGCAGTCAGGCCAGTCACAGGAGGTTAGGGTGCCGCAGTCGCCAACCTCTCTGACACAGACGCAAGGTAAGCGCCTAAACGAGGTTTCGGACGGTTCTCTTGAACCGGGGCGTCGTACCAGGTGCGTTCCCTCGTCGACCCTCTTCGCTGGCTCGCCCACGAATTGGCATAGGGGGAACGATTCCGATCGAATCCTCGACGGCGTTTACTCACTACATCTCCCCTTTTCAGACTCAGCCTCAGCCGAGCAAGGCCGCAACGTATCCTTTGCCCCTTCCCCTGACGCTTTGGCTGACAAAGCGGTCTAAGAGGGCTGCCGAGCTTTTCGGTACGCATGCAGACCCACCGGTCGACTCGGCATGGGATCCTACTGCGCTCGCCTCGGCTCGTGACACGGTCCACACCGGCCTCCCGGACACCCTGAGGACGCAATTGCTGTCTGAGCACGAAATTAAGGGAGAGCTCTCTTTCTTAGGTCCGCCTAAGATTAACAAGATTTTGCTCCCTACCTTGAAGAGCTCAGCATCCGCTCTAAAGAGGGACGATGCGCAGGTGGCGCATCAATCGCAGCTAGCAGCGGCCCTGAATGCGTGTGGCTCAGAGGTCTCCGTTTTATTGACAGAGGAAACGGACCAGCTGTTATCGGAGGAAGGTAGGAAA
>NW_012026774.1:252244-252563 GCF_000956235.1 Wasmannia auropunctata
CCTTCGTAGCCAAAATCCATTTTGCGCATCTGAACATATATTTCGTTGACCTTAGTAAATATCTGCGCTGATATCAATAAATGTTTCCTCGTTTGAAACAGATATTTCCTCTACTCAACAAAATATTCCCTTCGTAGCCAAAACCCATTTTGCGCATCTGAACATATATTTCGTTGACCTTAGTAAATATCTGCATTGATATCAGCAATTGTTTCTTTAATTCTTGAAAATATGTACTTCATTAAAGCAAATATTGTTTCTTAAAACTAATAAATATGTTTCAGGTACCCCTCAAAGACTGTCTCTTATACACATCTCT
>NW_012026774.1:252613-254880 GCF_000956235.1 Wasmannia auropunctata
TTCGGAAACATCTGCACCCGAGTGTCCTCATGTATCGGTTATCTTGGTTATTCATCGAATGTTAAACAAAGATAACCAATAGAGAAGGCACTTGGATTGCAAACGCAGCATCGAAAAATATTGTTATAAACTGCTGCTATAAATTAATTGACTTTGTAATTGTGGATAAAGTGCAACAAAAGTAAGTATTAAAATTTTTCACCTTGATTTTGTTATGGATTCAGTAAATATTGCAATATTTACTTCGTAAGTATTATCAGGTTAAATTGGTTAGAATTTTATAATTGCTTGATATCGCGTTGCTTTCGGTAGAAACAATTAATTTTACAACATCAGTAGTTAGCTTTTATAGAAAAACGGCAAAATATATTGTTTTCTACTTACAAGCATCATATGAATCGTTAAAAATAAAGTTAAAAAGTGAGGTTATAAAACCTGTCTTTTCTATTAACAATAAAGTATAGTTAATTATATACGTATACATGGTGATAAAAATTAATTAAGAAAACTGACTACCTTTATTTTTAATGATTCACATGACGCTTGTAAGCAGAAAGCAGTGTATACTTTGCCGTTTTTCAATAAAGCTAATTACTGGTATTATAAAATTATTTCTACAGAAAGCAACACAATATCAGGTAATTAATCAACAAGATTCTAACCAATCTAATTTGATGATACTTTGAAAAAAGCAATAATAATTAATAATGTATAATGTTGAACAAAAATGCAACGGTATTTATGCTTTTAGATGCCAAATAAAAGTAAGAATCTAGAGCATACGCGAGGTAAATGGTCGCAGGATCAATTAACTGCAGCCCTAGAAGCCATTCAGAAAGGTATTTCCGTACGTCAAGCAAGTATTGAAAATAATATTCCCAGAAAGACTTTTAAAAGAAGATTTAAATTTGGCAACGCAACAAAGGATGGAATGGGACCTAGCTGTACACTTGAAAAGAAAATTGAAGAAAAGATGGTGCAACATGTTAAAACAATGCAAAAGCATGGTTTTCCGTTTACTCGAGATGATCTTCGTACACTAGCTTATAATTTTGCCAATCAGCTTAAAATTAAACACAAATTTAATAATAATACTCAAAAAGCTGGATTTGACTGGTTTTATTCATTTTTATCTAGACATCCTTTTTGTACGCAAATCAGAAAATTTATCTGTTGCCAGAAGTCTTGCTATGAATAGACAAAAAGTAAATGAGTACTTTAAACTTCTGGGTGAAATTTTTGAACAAAATGGATTGTTTAATAAGCCAGATTCTATTTTTAATATGGATGAAACTGGCTTACAGTTAAACAATCATCCTAGTCATGTTATCGGTGAAAAAGGTTCAAAATCTGTTTTTTCCATAACATCTGGAGAAAGAGGAAAAACAATAACAGTAATAGCTTGTTGTAATGCAGAGGGTACATTTCTTCCTCCAGCTTGTATAATGAAAGGTGAAAACAAAAAACCAAAATTTGAAGATGGTATGCCTCCAGGATCTGTTGTTTATATGTCTGAAAAGCCAGCTTATATAAACACATTATTTTTTAACTGGCTTAAAATGCACTTTCTTCCTCGAAAGCCAGTAGGCACTGTAGCTTTGATACTAGGTGGCCATTCTTCTCATTGTAATCCTATTGAAATGCTTGAATTTGCGCAATCCGAAGGAATTTTATTAATTTGTCTTCCCAGTTATACCACGCATTATTTACAACCTCTAGATCGTGCTGTTTTTAAATCGGTAAAAATTTAATTTTAATTTTTAGTTTTAATTTTTATAACGCTACTTCTAATTGGATGAAAAATCATCGAAAACTTACTCGATTACAATTTGGAGAATTATCAGGAGTAGTGGCTTGGTGTAAAGTGTTTAAAAAACTAAAAATATAAATAAAATATAATATAAAATATATTAAAAATAATCATATCAGTTATATATATCATATATGTCAAGTCATGCCGGGTCTCTTAACGCGAGCGGCCGTCGCGTTGCGAGCACCCGAGTTTTTGAGATCTCAATAACGGTCGAACCGATTAAGTTCTAACTAGACTTAATCGATAGCTTGGGTTCGATTTATATAATGAAAGTGTTTTTATTTTTTTTCTACATGTCCTACGAGCGGAGATATTGCAATGCAAAGTCCGAAATGTAGGAATTTCAGATTAAGAAACGTCAACGTCGTCGTCATTATCGTCGACCAGTTGTGGGATGGGGGAAGTGTACTTTTACAATTTCTGACGCAAGAGGCGCTAGAGCGCTAGGCAGCCT
>NW_012026774.1:254930-255575 GCF_000956235.1 Wasmannia auropunctata
TAAATAGAGAGAGAGAGAATGTAAACGCAAATTTATGCGCGCGTGTAGTCAGCTGATCGTCGCGACGGTCTCGCGTACCGCCTACCGGCGGACAATTACTTGCGCCGTCCCTGCCTACCATCCGTACGCGGCCCGTAATTTGTTAACTATTTCTCGTTATAATTTGAAAACTAAGCTTTGGACAAAATTTTTGTAAAGGAAAAATCGTCTTAGAATTGAGTCAAGAATACGTCTTTTCAGGGACACCGGGGTTACTCTCAATCACTGTATAAGAATCCCCTCTCCTCAAATCTGTAAAAATGTCATCTTATTTTCCATCCGTTTTTAATTTTGTATCATAATAAAATAAATTTGTAAACATTAAATCGATCAGGCACACCGGGATGATACGCCTCATACGATTTTTACAACTAATGGTTCCTGAACGCAGAAACCCTTACTGCGCGGCAAATTTAAATGCGATGCGGTAGTCAATAATCTTAATTGCAGCTCTTAAAGAAAGATGGTCCATTGGCTATCGCGCATGGTGTAATCTTTACTACACCATGCTATTGCGTCGTGTCTTAATGCGTGGCAAACGGTTCCGCATCTATATATATCTGCGTTTGCTGGGTTCTTACCTTTTCGTTGCGAATAGCTCTCGAT
>NW_012026774.1:255625-258494 GCF_000956235.1 Wasmannia auropunctata
CCAAAGCCTGCGAGAAGGTCGCCAGGGAGCTGAGCTCTATACCTAAACCGCTCACCAGCAAAGCAGCCACTCACCAGCCGCTGCGTGCGCACCCGCAGCCCAAGCCAGCCTTATCGTCGGGAAACTCGAGACGCCCCACTCGGCAGAACAACCCTCAACCTCAGCGCAGTGGGGCTCGACATCCGGGGAACAGATCGAGGAGATCGACATCTCGCTTCCGACAACGTCGCTAAACGAGGTAAAAATCGCAGGGAGATTAACGGACTTTGTCCATGCTTGGGAAGGTATTACCTCTGATTCAGAGGTCCTCGACGCAGTACGAGGCTACAGGATCCCCTTCTCCTCTCCACCAGTAATGCGTCCATACCTTCAAGAGCCAACTTTTACTCCCTCTATAGCGAGCCAGTGTGACTCGGAGATTCAGCGCCTCAGGGATAGGGGCGCGGTTGTCCAGGTGCAGCCATCGGACGATCAATTTCTATCCCCCTTTTTTCTGATTGAAAAATCTTCGGGCGGGAGGCGCTTTATACTGAATTTAAAGGAACTAAATTCTTACCTTTCCCCCCCGCATTTTAAATTAGAGGATTGACGCACGGTGGTGCGCCTCATGTTGCCGGGGTCTCAGATGGCCTCCCTGGACCTCGAGGACGCATATCTGCTTGTCGCGATCCACCCAGAACACAGAAAGTTTTTGCGCTTCCAGTGGAAGGGAAAAACCTTCTAATTTTCAGCTTTGCCCTTTGGGCTTGCGACAGCCCCTCATATCTTCACAAAACTCCTTCGCCCTGGTAGCTGCCCTCCGGGCCCAGGGCTATGAGTCAGTTCTGTACTTGGACGATTTTCTCCTGCTGGCTCACTCCAAGGCCGCCTGCCGTCTTAACGTCTAAGCTCACATCAATCTTCTTTCCTCATTGGGTTTTCTTATTAACTTCCGAAAATCGGAACTCGAACCTTCGCACGAGCGCAAGTATCTGGGATTTCTCTTCAACTCCGTTCATCAATCGGTTGCTATTCCAGAGCCGCGCCGTCGTAATCTTTACTCTCTGGTATCTAACTTTTCCAGAAAATCTCATAGCTCGATTCAAGACTTTGCGAGCATGATTGGCTCTCTCGTATCCATATGCCCAGCAGTTCAATACGGCCTTCTCTATACGAAGGCCTTCGAAAGGGAGAAATATCTCGCCCTAGACAAATCGTCGAATAGCTACTCGGCAGGAATGGAACTCCCCATCTCACTCAAAGAAGATTTTCAATGGTGGCTCTCGGTTTTATCGGACCCCCACCGGAGGAACTTCATTCGCTCGGGCGCTTATATCATGGAAATCTTTTCAGACGCGTCACTCACCGGTTGGGGCGCCTCTTGCGCTACTAACAAAACCCATGGATGGTGGTCTGAGGAGGAGCGCCTCTTGCATATCAACGCCCTTGAATTAAAAGCGGCTTTTTATGCCCTCAGATCCTTCGCATCCACATGCCGAGACTGCGACATTCTTCTGAGGCTTGATAACACGACTGCGCTATCGTATATCAATCGTTTTGGTTCCGTTAAGTTCCCGCTCCTTTCGTCGATCGCGAGGGATATCTGGCAGTGGTGCGAGAAAAAGAATATATTCCTCTTTGCTTCCTACATTCCCTCGTCGGAAAACGTTGTCGCAGATAGGGAATCTCGGCGATTGGATATGAATACCGAGTGGTCTCTGTCGGATTCTGCCTTCGCTGCAGTTCTCCAACGCTTTGGTCCCTTTGATATCGACCTCTTCGCCTCCATGGCGAATGCTAAATGTGATACGTACGTCTCTTGGCTCCCAGACCCCGGGTCCTGTGCAATCGACGCTTTCACCTTATCCTGGAAAGGTCTTTATCTTTATGCCTTCCCCCCCGTTATCTTGCTCACCAGGGTACTACGTAAGTTTGTTGATGAGCAAGCGGAAGGGGTAGTTATCGTGCCCTGGTGGCCTTCGCAACCCTGGTTCCCTCTCTTCCGACGCCTTTTGACTGAAAATCCTCTAATTTTCTCTCCAGCTAACGACCTTCTCTCCGCCCCTCTTAGGTCTCAGCATCCGGCAGCGAACTCCCTTTCCCTGGCGGCAGGGAAATTATCCGGCAGGCGTTTGAAGCGCGACAGGTTCCAGAATCGGCAATAGACGTGATGCTAGCCTCCCTCGCCCCGGCTACAATTCAGCAATATTCTCGACCCTTGCGAGCATGGTGGGATTTCTGCAAAGGTCGCCAGTCCGACCTATTCTTCCCGAAGATAGAGAACGTCCTGGCCTTCTTGGCTATGCAATTTAAGAGTGCCGGTTCATACTCCACCCTCAATACCTTGAGATCGGCAGTGTCCTTGCTGTCTGCAAATGAAATAGGCGACCACAGGCTAGTTAAGCGCTTCTGCAAGGGAGTGGGCATGTTAAGACCGCCGCGTCCCAAATACGATTTTATATGGGACCCGGCTCCGGTAGTTTCAAAGCTAGGCTCTTGGTTTCCCCACCGGAACCTCTCCCTGGACACGCTTACGAGGAAGCTCGTGCTTCTGCTCGCGCTGTGCTCTGGTCAGCGGTGTCAAACACTAGCGGCGATTAAAATCTCCCATATATCCCTGACCGCTGATAAAGTTATTATTCGCATAGCGGATCGCCTAAAAACTTCGGCTCCGGGACGTCCTCAACCCTTACTTTCTTTCTCGCGTTTCACGGGTCACGATAACCTACGTATCTTAACTCTCCTTTCAGACTATTTGGACCGGACTGTGGCTCTTCGCCCGGAGGATTGTGACTCCCTCTTTATTCGCATTAAAACGACCCTATGGTCCCGTAGGCAGCCAGACTATAGGCCGTTGGATTAAAGATAGTCTAGCGATCTGTGGAGTGGA
>NW_012026774.1:258544-258975 GCF_000956235.1 Wasmannia auropunctata
TTTTATATTGCATATAATTTTCTTACTTTTGTTCATTTTTTTCACATTTTTCAGAATACAGGGATGGAAATAAGATAAAGTAATAGAAATAATCAAAACTGAATATTTGTTTCAATAATTAATTTAGAAAATACTTATTAGTGCATTAATAAATATTCCCATACAGCACAAAAAGATTGCTGATGTATTGCAGAATAGTTTCATTGAAATATTGCAATATTGCAAATTGGTTGCGAAATATTGCTGCATCGTTGTTGTATGATTGCGGCAACATTAAGATGGCCGCTTTTTGTAATATTACAACGAAATATCACAGCAACATTGCAATGTAATATAGTTGGAAGAATGCACAAGCACAGGAATATTCTGAGAACAATCGCAAAATTTTATAATCAAGCATATTATATCAGAAAATAAAAGAAAATACACAC
>NW_012026774.1:259025-266056 GCF_000956235.1 Wasmannia auropunctata
CGCTTAGGGCGCATTTTCACTCTGGCGGTGCAACTTTTTGAAAGTTTGTTCAATCGACGTGCAGGGATGCACTACTACATAGTTATTTTCCATCCGGACGAGACCTCCAGCATAATTATGATCGAACTTCACTTACAGGTAAGTTCGTTTAATCAAATAATCAACACGAAGAAAAAATACTACTCAGTTAATCATCGCCGGCAAATTAGGATGAAGCTTTTACGCGCTTCTGTATGAATCGCGAAAAATAAACGCGACGGGACCATTACATTAATTAAATTAAATACATAAAAAAATTTGCAGTAATATTTATTTAGAATGTTAATTAATTTTGCATTTTATTCTTTACATGCCTGCTTATATTTTTGAGCAACATTGAAAAAATATATATCCGATCAGAAATATATTCAAGTTTTAAAGAAACTTTACACTGATCGCGATTTTATTTTTAAGATACTCAAACACGTCGCGAATGTTAAAAATTTTTCATTGAATTTAACATTGTATTTATAGAAACGGAGATTTTAATAAAGAAATAAATTAACGAATGAAAATTGCTAGATGTAATCCGTAGAATTCAAAGCTCGTATGCGTACTTCGATTCAAATGATCGTTACTGTCTAATAATTATTATTATTCGTTGTTGAATCTTATCTCAAAAATATACCAAGTGTGAAATTCAGAATTTCAGAATGATGGGGATGATACGAGGAAGATAATTTCTTTCACAATTTGTATCGATAAAAAAATTTTTTTATCTTACTTTACTTTATCTGTAAACTTATACTTTATTTTGCTCTTATACTCTACTTTACCTGTAAATCAACTATCAAAATTTATTTTGTATATAACTTCTGACTAATTCGCAACGTGTTGCTGGAACAAACCGACTCCGGTCATTTATTCAACTAAATCGACGGCATGCGATGAGTAAATATGAAATATAGGTGGAGAATTTCTCACAAGAATCAAATAAGTCCATTTTTAAATAAAAATCTGGACGCCAAAATTATGGCGCCAAATCGTTCTTCATTATGAGACTAGCCAATAGGCAAAAAGCGATTGGACAGAGTTTATCGATGGTGAGTAAAGCCAAAATTGTGAGACACGCCGAAGAACGGGAGGTCCGTCGTCGCGTTGTCACTTGTCGCGGATAAAATTTTTCTCCCACGGCGAGAATGGCAAAAGTAAAGTCGGCGGGAAAGGGGATTTTCCCCTTGGCTGGGTTATAATGAGAAAAGTAATTCCAATTTAAATAATATTCCGAACTGCCGGGGAAAATAATATCCGCGATTACGTTGAAACTCGCGGAAGAGGAAACTAATTCCGTAAGATAGCTCAGCTTAGCGATCTTCTCGGGAACGTCAAAGAACAATCAATTGAACTTAACGGTAACGTTATAACTCTTTAGTATTATTACGAAAAACAGCTGTCACTCTCGCGCCGCCAAAACTTTATTATCCAGTTGCATCCAGTTGCAAAGAATTTCTGATAACCATGATCTTCCCGAGAAGTTTTAATTCATCTTTTAACGCTCCAACAAATATCGTTAAAGACAGTTTTACTCTTTTCTAATGTTTTTTATATTTACAGTGAAAAAAACAAAGTATTGGAGATCCCAATATTGTAACGATTTCTTTACTTTTTTCGTATATAATTTTCAACTTTGACATCTACTGTGTTACATTATATCGGCGGCGCAATCAAAATGTCTCATTCAATTTAATTAAAGAAGATATTTTTCTCTCCGCTTTCGCCAAATTTTCCGGGCTTTGTTTGCAGCTAAGAATAGCTTCGCAAATCCGTAGACCGTGGAGTTGAAGCTATCTTATTGCAACGGGACGTTTCTCGGGGGTCGTCGTGATGCACGTCGGCCCGCCCGTTATAACAAGCCAATGGCGTATTATCAAGTCGCAAACTCCGAGGGTAAACACGCCCGTGCTCGCATCCGGCAGCACTTTCATATCTGCTGGAAAATTTACCCTTGGAATTCCGCACTCTCCGACTCGTGATTAACTTATCACAATAGTGACTCGGACATCGTATTACATTCCGCCCGGTATCATTCCCGGTCGTAAAGTAAATCACGCTTTCCCGCACGCTTCTTTGCGCGAAATACTTCATATAATACGCTGCTGTACGAAACGTTTGTCCAAGCTGACTTGTATTGACCGACACAAAAAGTATTGTGATAAATTTTAGAATACTGATTTTTAATTTACATGAGCTTTCTCTAGCGCTTAGCATTTAACTTTTTAAATGACAGTTAATTATTTAATTTAATTTGTTTTACGGAGAATATAGGTCAATTTCAAGCAAAACTAAAGATTGTAAAACTAAATTTAATTTGTTTCAGTTACATAAAATGAGTTTGAAACGTTTCGACAATCATCTTCAGATCTCTAGCATACAATTTTAAACTAATTTCTATTCTAAATTATTTAAACAACATGACGATAAGTTGTTTAAAGAATTATTTAAGAAGTTACAAAAAGTACAGAGCAAACATTCCAGGTCAGACATGCGTAAATATAAATAATAAATAAAGACAATCAAGTTAAAATAGATTGTCAATAGGTAAAATTTCTGATATAAATCAATTTCCATATCATCCAAATTTAAAAGAGAAAATCTATAAATTTGGCGAAAAAAAGTGTAGTCAGATTCATAAAAAAATTAGAAGCAATATTGAACATGGGTTAAATTCATGTGTCGGACAAAATTGAAGAGATAATTTTCGCCGAACCATATTATTAATTAAACAATCAATATCATAATAATAATATTGAGCGAAAATAACTTGTCATGTTTGTTGAATAATTTAGAATAGAAATTAATTTTAGGTATGTTAGAGATTTTGTTCGGCTAAGGATGACTTTGTAAAATCGAAACGTTCTGAACTCATTTTATGTGATTGACATAAATTAACTTTAGTCTTGCAATTTTTATCTTTACTTGAAATTGACCTTTATTCTTTATTTTCTTATGTTTGTTATATTCAAGCGAAATATTTGAATTATTTATTTAGTTTGTCTTATCTCTGTGTAAGATTAATATTAAATTTCTTTAACTTGAACAGAATAAATTGATCTGAACTTTATATTATCTTCAATATTAACTTCAAAATTGCCGAATAAAATTATATAATTATGTTGCAACATCTTCGTTTACTTGTTTTATTGGCTTTTATTTCGTTTAGTTTCTATTTTAATCTGAACTTTTCTTATGAACAAATAAAGTGTCTAACGTGTAAAAAAAAGCTTGCATTCTCTTTAATGCTGCATGTGTGATATTTGTGTGAAACGGATGACCATATCGTTACATTATTAAATTCTGTCTTGAAACTTGACATATTTTATTGAATTATTTTATTTTGAAATGCGAGTTTTTGATGCAATTTTGCTCTGCAAAACCTCTTTCTTTTTTTGGATAGAAGTATTACACGTAGGTAACATTTGCTTGTTATCAGTTTCAATTGAAAAAAATGCTATTTTTTTGGGACATTTTGTAGTTTTAATATCTTGAATAAAGAAATATGAAAATAATACTTGATAACTTTTTTTGACAACGCTATATTAAAATATAACTTACCACAAAATAGGATACGAAAATAAGACAAATAAATAATATGTTGATAGAGAAGCGAATATTCGATTTTGGTGTTTTACTGTATAAATATACTAATAAATGAATAAATATGAGTAAGTAATTACGTAGAATCGCGAAAATTAAACGTCTGGCTCAAAACCTTACATCCGTTAGCAAGAACTTAATAAAATAAGATTAGAGAATCCAAATGTGCTTCAAACAAATTGCGTTGAACGTGTGTGGAAGATCTGGATTTTTATCCAAGTAAAGAACGAATATTCAAGAGAGAGAAAGAGAGAAAGAAGACCGCTCGTCGACTTTCTCGGAAAAATTGAATGTTTCGCCAGAGCCAATAGCGCCTGATCTGCATCTTTGCAAAATGAATATCGGAAACTATACGTGTGCACAATCGATGAGCGCGCATATGCTCGCGGAATATCAACCGACCGATTAAATCGATTCCACCGTACGTTTTCATAAGCAAATATCGGAAAAGCTGTTAGTCTTTATTAACTACAGCAAACTCAATCATCTCTACAGAAAACAAACATTGAATAATTACCTGTGACAAAAATTCCTTTTTTGGGAAAAGCCCCCGGGCGTTTATTTCGAATAAAAGAACGGCGGAATTATCGCGGCGTGTCGCATCCGGTCCGCGACATCATTGAGCAGTTAAAGCAGCTGTGCACTTGCAAATTTTCGACGAGGCACCGCGCGGGCGTCCAATTCTCTCCGCGAGGTCGCGGAAGACGGGGCGCGGTGAAGGAGCGGAAGTGAAAATACCCCGTCGACCCTTCTGGGAGGTTGAGCAAACCCCTCCCGAGGCGAGGGAAGGGGAGCTTGTCTCAGGCTCGAGAAAAGGAAATTAAATAGATAACATTTGCCATCGCGGAAAGGCGGGTACCTAATCGGCCCACGACCGCGCAAAGACAATTTCATCCGTGGCTAACAGCCACGGCGATACGTTTGAAGTTTACTCGTTGACTCCTATCCAACGAGGGTGGGAACAGCGCGACGTATATCCTGCTTGATATCTTGTCCCCCTCGCATGTTTGTATAAGCTCTCAGGGACGCGAGTTTAACGCGGTCGCCGACGACGTGGAAGATAAACGCGGTCTTCCACGTTTCGTAACGATGGTCCGACGAAAAAGCGGAGAAACAGGAGAAAGAGAGAAAGAGAGAGAGAGAGAGAGAAATTTATCGTCCCGTAGGAAAAATTCCCTTAGTATAAAAAACATGTTTTAACGTTGTAAATGAACGGAGGATTTAAACTAACAATTTAACGAAATGTAAATAAGGTATACGCGGGATATCCCGTATTTCTTATTCTTCCTTTTATCTATAGATTTTTAAATAGCTACAAATCGAGAGATTTTTTTTGGCTAAAGTAAATGTGACTCGTGCGGTGCATTAAACTTTTATTTTGCAATATTACGTGTTTGATTATATGTTCTTAAATTTGTAGATTTTTTAATTAGCTACAAATCAAGTAGAATACATTCAGCTTTCATTTAAGTATGAAACGCATCTCAATTGATTATAACATTCTTAAATTAGATTCTACTCGGAGATTCCTATTCGAAGGTATTCTTTCTCGGAACAAATTCGTTGGGCGTAGTAACCTTTTGGGACGCGACGAGTTTTCCGTATTTTCTGGGGAGAACACGGGAGAAGTTAAAACGCAGGTGACAGCGCGGACCGAAACGGACGTTAGGAATCGGACGTTAAAGTCCAATTCACGCTAAAACAGCATGTCACCGTTAACGCTCGACAATGTTTCGTGGAACGACAAGGAGAATTTCGCAACGACATAACGCGCGAAGGAGAAATCTGCGAGAAGGGCATTTTCTCCTAGTGTGTGCACTACGAGACTTTAGTTCCTGTGTTAGCGTATTCGTTTACTTAGTCGATGTAGTCAACTAATTTAATCAGCGGGCTCTCATTCGTTATAATTTTATGTAGTCGAAGAAAATCTTGATCTTTATTAGTTTCTTATTCTTTTATAATTTTGTATATAGAATGGATTCTATAATTGAAAATAATCCATAGTATACATTGTCAGTAATTTTCTTTAGAATCTCTAAATTAATTTACTTACTTTAAAATAAATATTTATTTTACATTTTTTTTTACGTTTAATTTGATAATGTGTTCGTGGTTTTAATTAATAAAAATTCTTAAATACAATAAATGCAAAAATTGTGTATTGGCTCGTACAAGAACCAATATCGTAGAAATAAATACGTTTTGTTTCTAAAATAAATGCACACACCGCGATTTTCATACATAGAAGCACTAACAATTTTGTTTGCAACTAAAACTCGTGTCGGCTAAAGAGAAGAAAGCAGAAACGCATTTCCAAGAAGCGCGTACGAATCGTAACAGTTATACGAGGATCGTGAAACCGCATATGGTTATATCCGGCGTTACCTTGAAAACCTAGAGAAAGGCTGGCAGATGCCTCGGTCGCTTTCGTATGCTCGATACTTCGGCCACGACGACGCCGCTGGGAAGTAAAAGCGGGATGGTTTGAAGACGCTTCCGACTTTCGTCGTGGTTTGAAGGAAACGTAAGTGGATGGAATTAAAGAGTTAAATTTGACTTCGAAGCTTAGGGGTAGTCCAATGCAAATGCCAACACGTTTGATTAGGAAACGAGTTCGCTCGGGAAACTTGATAGATCGAATCAATTGCGACGGAATTTTAAAAGACTTAAAAAATTGTTTAGAAATCAACCTACACTGTTAAATCTATAGTGTTAAACTGAATCTTATTTAAGTCGTCACTGCTACTTAATAAATAGTTATTTTTTACTAAAATGGAATTAAATGGAGTTAAATAATTTAAAACAGTTCAAATTTAATTCAAATTTGGGTTAAATTCTATTGTTTTAGTTAAAAGTAATTATTTACTAAGTAGGAGCAGTGACGACTTAAATAAGGTTCAATTTGACATAATAGATTTAACAGCGTAGAAACGTAAAAAAAAATATATTGGTTTGTATTAGAAAATAGAAGTAAAATAGAAATTAGAGAAAATAGAGATTAATAAAACGAGCAAACAAGAGATGTTGTAATATACTCATATAAAGTTGTAAACTCATATAATAAAGTTGTATTACAAATATAATACACTTCAACTATTATCTTCGTAAACCCTATTAAATAAGATTATATCTTTGGATATATGTATATACATATATTGGTATGGCAATATATGTATATACATATATCCAAAGATATAATCTTATTTAATAGGGTTTACGAAGATAATAGTTGAAGTGTATTATACTGTATCCAAATTAAATATAATTTTTTTAAAAGATAAAACTTAAATGGTATCCTTCTTTGTATTTTGATGTCAACTAACTTTATTTCAGTGATATGTACCATATATTACTATTACCTGTATAAATGACTTGATCGGAAGAGCACACGTCTGAAC
>NW_012026774.1:266076-267732 GCF_000956235.1 Wasmannia auropunctata
CATGTGCTGTTATGTAAAATTAATTGATATTTAATAAAACTTAATAATTATAAAATGTGCGTAAGCGTACACACAGTATTGAAACACAAAATCGTAGTAGATTCTTTTCATATTTCTTTTAAATATTACTGCAACATTGTTAAAATAATGTTGCAAATTTATATTTTAACAATGTTTCTGAAGCATTGCAATATGCAATATTGCAACTTTGCTGCAATATTGCTGCAAACTTCTGTGCTGTATGGGTTGTTTAAGTTAATTATTCAAACAAATATTCAGTTTCGGTTATTTTTTCTGCCTATTAATTAATTCAATTGTAATTTTACAATATATATTGTAACTATATATGAACTATAACTATATATGAACTATAACTATATATGAACTATAACTGATGTTACTGCACCAACAGGAAAAACCGAAGTAGAAGCTTCGAGAAGTGATTGCATACTTCGAGATAATACATGTACTAAACAAAACTTACTATGTATTGCGTACATCGAAAGTGAAAGTCGTGTCTGACATTAATAAAGGAATCAGGTGGAACACTAATGTGAACAGAACAATTACGGAATGTGCTTTTACAAATTTGAAAGTTTTTTAGTGCTACAGGATGTCTGACATACACGCTTGTTTGTCCGAGAGGCCGCGTCGGATCTCTGATAACAAAGGCGTAACTTTTTCTTTTAACATATGTGATGCCGATGGTTCGTCCGACCAGATTTCTTTATTGTTACCGTTGTGCACAACTGTCATTTTTTATTTAAGTAACACAGATGGAAACCATCCCTTTTTCTCCCGACGGCCAATAAAATTGTTTTAAGAAAATTACGCAAACTGAACCTTATTCAGGCAAGAAATTTCGTCATCGGAACCTTTTGTCATCGGTGATTTATATGATGATAAAAAAGATGGCAAAGCATTTAGTAACTGTTATCTAGGCTAGATTATTATAACTAGATTTTTTTTCAGTGGATGAGGCCGGCACCTGAAAGAAGCCGGAGGGTGGTCTGTGAAAGAGAGGGAGAGAGAAAGAAATAAAGAGATTTCCGTGAGTTGGCATTTTTCCTTTATTCCGATAGGTCTATTATTTCTATAGGACCGGTCGCGGCTGATCTTGGGTGGCGCGTGTACACCCGCAGAGGGGCGGGCCTAGTTTGCTTTCGCAATGGAGCCTGAGGGGCGACCACTGCGACAGGTCGCGGCGCGGGTTCCTTGGGGCGCAATTCGACGGGAGGTTGTTTATCGACCGGTCGACGAGGATGGGCCACTCGGATCCTCGTGGGAGGTGCGCTCCTCGTGGTCCGGACTAACCGGCGCTCCGGGGGGAATGTCACGTCCGCACGGATAGTCGGCTTCTGTCCTGATAGTCTGAACAAGTTGGCGGGGATGTTATCAAACATCCGCGGATCGAACCGCGGAGGGAACCGAACAGCTCTTTTACGAGCTTCCTCAATTGGCATGTTTGGCCCGCTTGTTTTCCACGATGTCCCATGTTTCATGTCCTATTGGTAAACCCGTGGTTAATATGTTTGGCTTCATGCTGAATATCAATGCAATGGGTGGTTGTTTCGAGGTGCGCGAAACTTAAGAGTGTATCCGTGACTAACAATGCGGTGTGTGTGCATATCATAGACTTATAAGATAGACTGCGCG
>NW_012026774.1:267782-269319 GCF_000956235.1 Wasmannia auropunctata
GGCAACATGGAATCAGAAATGTAGTTCCTACATGTAGTAATTTTAATAGTTACTATAAAAGTTTACTTGTTCATTCTTGTTCACAAAATTTTTCAGAAGAAAGTAATTGCGAACAAGATATGTTGGAAAACTTAATATATTTGTTAAAACCATCTATATCTGTTACAGAAGAAAATAACAATTTAATTGATATTACAACATTGAAAGATTTGAAAGATACAGTAGATCAATTAATGTTGGATGATACGATAATATTAAATACAAATAAAGAAGATATAATTTTATATAAAATATTATCGCAAGTCAAAAATTGTGAAATATGTTGTGATAACATAGCAAATTCACGTAAGGATATTTTGCTTTATATTAATAAAATTATTATACTATAATAGCATATTATATTTTTAATAAATTGTGCAATATCTTAAATATAGTAAAAACGATAAAAGACACAATTAATGAATTTGAGATTAAACTAATATGTGCAATAAAGTGTGAACAAGAGCATATTGAAATATATATGACCGAGACGTATATAAAATGTTATATTATTGATAATATTACTTTAATAAATAATATTTTACACGGACGTCATCAAGATGATGTACCACAACAAACAAATTCATTAACTTGTCTAGCTCATATTTTCAAAAAAATAAAAGTTGTAAAAAATAATATATTTGTTTGCGGTAATATTGTATGCAGATGTATACCCACGGTAAAAGATTTTGCCCCTCGAAAATTTTTACAAACTCAGAAGTGATCATTTCTCTACATTAATACACATAATTAATGCACGATTTCGTTTCATTAATCGTGCATGGACTATGAGCATTAATGTAGAAAAGTGATCACTTCTGATTGTAAGTTTGTAAAAATACTCAATGGACGGAATTGATTACCGTGAGTATACTATGCAAAATATTTAATTCGATTTATATAATGTTAAATTACATTTTTACCTATGTGAAATTTTTTTTGAACCACTTATTATATAAATATGCTAAAAAAATTAATTTATTTGGTAATAAATCTGGTTAATTCAATTAATTTATAATATAATTTTATCTCATATTCAATAATATTTTATAACTTTTTATTTCACATTTCCATTAAATAATGTACTTTATTTATGTAATATTGTTGTACAAAACAATAAAAATTTTAAAAAATTAATAATGTTAATAATATTAAATTTTATTTTAAAACAAAGTATGTTTTGATTTGAACGGTCATAATTATAAACGGAGCAACAGTATACTTAAAATTATAATATATTTTGCTCTATATATAGGTATATATTGATATATACTTATAATTATAAGTATATGTCGATATACAGGCTGATTCAGAACAACCCCTCGTCCTTGAAAAGACGTATTCTTGACTCAATTCTAAGACGATTTTTCCTTTACAAAAATTTTGTCCGAAGCTTAGTTTTCAAAATATAACGAGAAATAGTTAGCAAATTACGGGCCGTGTACGGATGGTAGACAGGGGCTGTCTCTTATACACATCTCTGAGCGGGCTGGCAAGG
>NW_012026774.1:269369-276301 GCF_000956235.1 Wasmannia auropunctata
TAGCAAAATATTAAACAGCAGTTTTGTTAAGTTTTATAAGTCTATATTCTTTCGTTTTCCGAGTCGGCACGGCTGACGGCGGCCGGCGCGGCGCGGGTCTCCCCTCTTTTCTTCTCCCCACCAACGATTGAACAAGGACAAGAGAAGTGTGGAGTGTAGCCCTCTCACTCTAGCTTCTGCCTCACCGAGAACAATAGGGCGCGCAGTCTATCTTATAAGTCTATGCCCTGTACATATGTACCCGGGCAGAAATTTGATTAGGCATGCCTGATGTATGACTAGCGCCGGATCAGGAAAGAGTAAGGTACGCCCTAATAAGGAACTCCCGACATGTAGCTGATCTGGTGCACAACAGGACGCCCTTTCCAAATATTTTTAAGATAATTCTTACATGGGCCTGATCGGGAAACAATAAAATATGCCCTATAAGGAACTTCCGACACGCGCCTGATCTGGCGCACAATGGGACGTCCTTTTCAAACATTTTTCAGGTAATTTGTATGCGGACCTGATTTCTTTGCCCTTATTACTTTTCTTAAGGATCAACCTGAATTATAATATATAATGTCGATATATACAGGGTGTCCCATAATAACCGCACCAGACTTCGTGGGCAGGTAGAGCAGATGAAACTAAACAGAAAAGTCCTGTACCATTTTCCAAAATTTGCAATCGTTAAAGAGATATTAATTTTTGAAAATCGGCGAATAAACGCGTATCCGTCCGCCATACCGTTGAATCCAGGCGCACGGCGAGATACGATTGTCCCACCGCTCTTCAACTACCGGCTAGCAACTACCAGCGGTGGGGCGGTCGTATCTCGCCGCGCGCTTGCATTCAGCGGTAGGCGGATGGAAACGCGTTTATTCGCCGATCTTCAAGAATTAATATTTCGTTAACGATTGAAAATTTTGCAAAATGGTAGAGGACTTTTTTGTTTAGTTTTATCTGGTTTACCTGCTTACAAGGTCCGGTGCGGTTATTATGGGACACCCTGTATATATGTATATATATATATATATATATATATATACATATATATATGAATATACATTATATATTTAATTATATATATAAATTTCGATTAGAATATGTAGAGATTTGAATTATGGTAAAAAACTAATAATTATAATAAAGGCTTGATCATTTCTTACACATTAAACGACAAAACAACAATTTAAGCTTATATAAATTTACAAAATTAAAAATTGCAGTATTAGTTCGTATATTTAGAAATAAATTAAAAATGAAAAGAAATAGATTAAGTCAATAATTAAAATGAGCAATATATTTTAACATTTCTTTGCTTGTTTTATTATATCGTTTCTAATTTACAGAATGTTTGAACCATAAGCTTATGCCCTATACTTAAAAACATAAAAAATAAAAACAGCCTATAATAACAAGTTTTAACAGCTTGTGAGCGATGGCAGCTTGTGACATGAGTTTTCATGTTATACTAATCTGTGACTTCGAACCGTGTGATCCATTGCAGCCTGTACTATACTTCAATTATTATCTGACTGCAATTATCTCTGATTTTAACATTAATTACAACTGACTTTAATTTTATTTATTAGTTTTTATTTTTGCACATTTTACGTATTTGACACTTTTACACATTTTATATACATTAGTGTTAATTATATAAAAGTGATAAAAAACGTTTATTAACACGAATTCGTGTGAAAAGATTTCGAGCTCGTACAACTTTTTATTCAAGACCTGAATTGCACGGTAAGTATACAATTAAAATATAATTTTATAATATCAATAATATTAAAAATCATAAATTTAATAAATAGTAATGTAAGTATTAGATATAAATAGTTAATAAATTTATATTTTAATCTTATGTATAACATACAATAATATTTTATGATAAACAATATAAAGCATTTTCACACAATTTTAAGAAATTAAAATGAAATATAATCCAATATTATAAATATATTGTTTAAAATTATGTACATACAAAATTTTAAGATTTGAAATAATTAACTATCATTTTCAGATACTCAATATTCAAGTTCAGATGTTCATGAAGTGGCATCAACATCCAAAGGTCCTAATTTGACATTTGCTTAATTTTAAATCCGACGATGGATCATCAAGTAGTGAATTCGATAGTTCTAATGAAGAATATATTGAAAGTTACGTCGATCATGTAAGTAATACAAGTCAAAGTAATTATATTAAGCGAAAATGTTAATGAAGATAATCGAGACATTAATAAAGAAATTGAAAATGAAAGAGAAGGAAACAAAGCTAATAGAGAAATAGTAACAAGAGATGTTAGTGAAGATGACAGTGAAGATAGCAACAATAGTAGTCAACTGGAGGAAATAACGGATAATGAAAACGATGAAGCATGGAATGAAATAGAGGAGCTTCGGCAATGGGCAATGCAATCTGACATTCAACATCGTCATTTAGATTCATTGCTGCGCATTTTGAGAAGACGATTAATTCCAACTTTACCAGCAACATCCAAAACGTTTCTAAAAACAAAATCGGCTAATTATCAAGTTAAAGAATTCAGATCAAGCGAAGACACGATTATAAGTGAATTTGTATACTTTGGAATAGCTCCAGGTCTTCAAAAGTGTGTGAATAAAGAAATACATAAAACAAATAGACTTGATCTACAGATAAATTGTGATGGTCTTCCTTTATTTAAGTCCAGCACGAAACAATTTTGGCCGATTTTATGTAAAGTCTACAATAATCCGGACATATACAAACCTTTTCCTGTGGCTGTATTTTGCGGCAATGAAAAACCGAATAATTTAAGCAGTTATCTAAATGACTTTATAAAAGAAATGAACAAATTGACACGCGAAGGAATTGTAATCGAAGAACGAATCTTTAAGGTTCGTATTATGTGTTTTGTTTGCGACAGATCCGCACAGTCATTTTTAAAATGTATAAAAGGCCATGGAGGATATAACGCATGTGAACGATGCTTAGTTTCTGGACAGCGATGTCAAAATCGAACTGTGTATCTTTCTACAAATTGTGATAAACGAACCGATAAATCGTTTAGAGACCAACAAGATTCTGAACATCACGTCGGCACTTCTCCACTTCTTCATTTACAACCTCCAATCGACATGATAAACCAATTTGTCCTTGATTTCATGCACCAAGGTTGCTTAGGTGTCATGAAGAAAATGATGATTGATTTTTGGTTGGAAGGAAATCTAGCTACCAAACTGAGTCAGAATAAAAAACGTCAGTTATCACAAAAATTATTTGAGTTACAATCACAAATACCAATAGACTTTCAGCGAATAACAAGATCGATAGCAGATATTTCCAAGTGGAAGGCAACGGAGTACAGACTTTTTTTACTTTATGTTGGTCCCGTAGTTTTGCAGCAAATATTGGAAAAGAAATATTATATTCATTTTCTTCTTTTTCATGTTGCATGTAGAATCCTGACCTCAGATAACTTATGTCTGAAATATAATTCACAAGCAAAAGTTTATTTGAATAATTTTGTTAAGCTTACAAAACTATATTATGGAACACGAAGTATAATTTTAAATATTCATAGTTTCACCCATTTAGCTGATGATGTCAAAAACATGAAGTGTTCCTTAAATAATTATACAGCCTTTTCATTTGAAAGTCTGTTAGGAAAAATGAAAAAAAAAGCTTCGAAGTGGGAATCGACCACTCGCACAGCTCTGTCGACGGCTGCATGAATCGCTTTATGTTGAGCCAAACAAAGTAATGTTGCCACGGGATGTCATTATATTGAAAACAAGCCTTCCTGAACCATGTGGACGAATTCCTGTCAAAAAGATCAAATATAAAGAAACTATATTGACATGTAAAAAACCAAATAATATAGTATATCTCATAAATAAAAATGTAATAAATATCGAGGAAATATACATACCGCAAAATGGAAGGGAAGAGGATATTACATTGACTGGGAATAACTTAAAAATTGTGAACCCAATGTTCAAATATCCTTGCAATTCAAGTAAAATTGATATGTGGCAGGTAGTTGAAACTGAAAATAAAATTACATGTTTATTCCAATCCGTTATTTGTAAAATGATATGCTTAAAAACTACAATGTATGAAAATGACGACGAAGAGGAGACAAATAAGACATTCGTTATGCCACTTCTTCATATGTAATCTTGATTTTGTAAAACTTACGATGTTCGATTTTCTTGTCTTTTTTATATTCTGTATTTTATGACTACAATTTGTACTATTACTCATATTTAATTGTAATGATTTAAATTATTCTCACAAACTGACGAAGACTGTAAATTTAAGTACGAAACGTTTAATAATTTTATGATATGACATTAAAGGATATTTGATATTTATTTATATTATTTTATATTATTATTTATATAAATCTTTGTATTAATTATTTATATCTACATTATTGCTCGTTTCTTGGTCGTTAAACCTTTTCTTATTGTCTTGCAATACACAAACTTGATTTTTAATTTTAATGTATATATATATATATATTTTATTAATAAATGCTATCGTGCACACAAGCATCTAACATTCAATACAATATCCATCGTCTATTTTTATTATATAATCCTTCCATTGCATTATAACCTCTATTAACCTCTATTTGTTCTAAATTAAAATTACTGTTATAAAATTATAACTTGTATTTAGTATACTTACTTTTGTCTAATGGTGTTGCTGTACAATTTGTTTGACGAAGCTTGATCAGCAACCATGAAATATTTTATTTCAATCACCATAAATATAATGCAAATAAGTGCATCACTATCTATCTATCTATAGTTAGCTATGATATGTATGCTACACACACACACACGCACACGCACGCACACGCGCACACACGCACGCGCACGCGCACGCGCGCGCACGCACGCACGCACGCACACACACACACATTCAATGCAATAATAATACGCACACTAAATAAAATAAGCCATTTAGGGCGTTCGAAAATATTGCCGAGTACTCTTAATATCATTTTATACTTGTTTCATATTCGGTGAACAGAGATTTAAGATGATATACGGGGATACTCAGGTGATATTTTCGAACTTATCGGCGCTTACCGCCAACCGCGGCACAGAGCATACGCATATATCACGTGTACGTGCATATATATATATATATATATATATATGCTCTTCTTCCTTTATCTTTCACAGTTCACAGTGCTTTACGGGAACACGCGACTTCAGCCAAGAACAGTTAAAAAGAACATCATTAATTTTCCACTAATCGTGGCATCAGCAAATATTGTGCTTGGAAAGAAAAAAATTCTCAAACGGTACATATTCTATACATTTTCTATGATTCTTCCACACTTATTGTGATTTTAACTTGCTTTGTAATTTCCTAACCTTCATTAATTAACCTCTAAATTTTGTAAAACGAAGGAAACAAACAGTGCAAGTAAATACATTTTATAAAGACACGTTATAGTAAGATATGCAGTAAGAATAGTTATATGGCTTATAAGTGGCAGTCACTCTGCCACTTATGAGCAATGACTATTCTCAGTACATTAGTATTAGAAAAGGGAAAAAAAATCTAGGTTCGAGTCTTTATAGTTGCATCCTGATATTTTTGTGTCACCTAAGACTTTGAGTTTGCAAAACAATTTGGTTGCGTTCCGTTTCATGCATGATGTCATTTTATTCTTCTACACCGTTAAACAAGGCTAAAATGATACATCATGCACATTATGCATGAAACGCAGTCTCTCTCTCTCTCTCTCCCTCCCATTTTGCTAATATTTTCTTAGTTTTCTCAATTTAATACTTTTTCGTAAATAATAAGAATGTCGATTATCTGGATTATTTAATTATTGCAATATGTTCACTGTCTTCCTTCATTAATATAATAACATTTATTTTGTAGAATATGGAAAAGTCCGGAAAATTTTATAAAATTATACAATTTCTAGCAAAAGATAAGAAAGATCGAAGTGTGGATATTGTACCGTGTGACTGGATCATGTATGATAATACAAGTGGCAAATTAAAGACAATTTTTATGCCACCGCCATACACAACTGAAACAGTAGAGTTGTTATACTCTCTTGTTAAAAGTAGGGCAGAACCATCCAAATCGTGGCCATCCTATGAAATAAAAATTTTAGGTGATGCCAGTAAGTTATTGTTAAATTTTTTCTATTATATATAATTAGAATTTAAGACAGAAAAGGCCAGTGATAAATTTAAATTTAATATTTTGCAATTACGAATTTTAGTCGAAATTTTTGTGTACAATGTAGTATCAATTAATAATGTGTATAATATCAATTAATTATTTTAACAAATGATTCGTTTTATCATGTCAGTTTATATTTGTCAACTTCGAATATTAATTTGTTTGTAGAAACTTACGAATCGGCCACGATTAAATTAAAAGAATTAGGAACAAAAGAATATGCGTATTCTACTGAAAGTGATCACGGTAAAGCAAGATCACTTTCTGACACAAAGAAATATAAACTCAAAGCTTTTAAAACTGACTGTGACATAGAAAAGGAGTTATTAAACGTTCCACTTTTAAATGATAGTGATGATAGTCTTGTCAGCGAATGCAGCAGAAAGAGCGAATGTAAGTATTTAGTAATTTATTAATTATTGATTAGTTGTATATATACATGTATATGTGTGTGTATAGGGTAAGTGTCCCTATTAGTGTGCCTTTAAGAAAATTTGTTTATTACTGAATTAATTACTAAATACTGTAGCTTTCAATTTGTCTGTTTAAAGTTACTATCGATTTTTCAAATATTTCTTTTCTTATGAAATTTTTTTATGTAAAAAATATTAATATTTTAATATATTTTAATAAAAATAAAAACAATGTTTTTGTCCCTATTAATGTGCCCCTCCATGGCGCGATGGCCATATTAAGGGCCCCCCTATTACTGTGCCTGTCCATATATATTT
>NW_012026774.1:276351-276973 GCF_000956235.1 Wasmannia auropunctata
TTTTAATTTAACTTGACGCCATTTACTGATATCAAGTCATTTATACAGGTAATAGTAATATATGGTACATATCACTGAAATAAAGTTAGTTGACATCAAAATACAAAGAAGGATACCATTTAAGTTTTATCTTTTAAAAAAATTATATTTAATTTGGATACAGGTTTTTTTTCAAGGAGCGCGGTTACACTTGACACCCTTTTTTTACTTTTTTTTTAAAAAAGTCAATTTTGTAATGATATCACGCATTTTGTAGTGTTATAACGTACCTCGGATTAATGTCTGTTCGGGGAGGATATTTTACTCAAGAAGAATTGCTCTGTCACATATTATCCCATTCTCGTGTTTTTTTTGTGGGCTCGTAACAGAAATTGTGTAACAAAAAGATATAGATAAAGGAGGCAATGTAGATGGATCTGGCCTTTCATCTTTCTACTAAAACAGTTATAATTGTAGTGTAACATATAAAAATAATATACAAAATAATTCTTTTGGATAATAATACCTTATCTGTAATATGGATTCGTCTAATAGATTGTTTATATCTGTTATGAGCCTAATAAAAAACTCATGAAAATAGGATATGCAACAAGGAAATTCTCCTTGAGTGAATTATGAATGA
>NW_012026774.1:277023-277648 GCF_000956235.1 Wasmannia auropunctata
TATCCCCTGTGTGCCTTGTCGACTCAGTTGTAGCTATACGAAGTTATTACGTGAGGGACGATGCGCAGGTGGCGCATCAATCGCAGCTAGCAGCGGCCCTGAATGCGTGTGGCTCAGAGGTCTCCGTTTTATTGACAGAGGAAACGGACCAGCTGTTATCGGAGGAAGGTAAGAAGGCCCTCCAACGCATGGCCGAGGGGATCCGTCTGCTTGCAGACCTCCAATACCGTCTCTCGATGCAGAGACGAGCATTTATTAAACCGGCTTTGAACTGGTTGGGAAAAAATACGGCAGACTCGGCTCCGATTGACGAGTGGCTCTTCGGCACTTCCTTCGCGGAGGATGTTAAGGAGGCCAAAGCCTGCGAGAAGGTCGCCAGGGAGCTGAGCTCTATACCTAAACCGCTCACCAGCAAAGCAGCCACTCACCAGCCGCTGCGTGCGCACCCGCAGCCCAAGCCAGCTTTATCGTCGGGAAACTCGAGACGCCCCACTCGGCAGAACAACCCTCAACCTCAGCGCAGTGGGGCTCGACATCCGAGGAACAGATCGAGGAGATCAACATCTCGCTCCCGACAGCGTCGCTAAACGAGGTAAAAATCGCAGGGAGATTAACGGACTTTGTC
>NW_012026774.1:277698-279096 GCF_000956235.1 Wasmannia auropunctata
ACAATGATCAATTAATATATCGTTATTGCGTCAATATTATAATTTTTTACACAAGGATATAAATGTATCATATGTTATATATACGTAAGGCTGTAAGCATAATAGAGAAATTATTAGGAATAAATTTAAGAATTTCAAACCGCCAGAAATTGTGTAGTCCACATGGTTTTTGATGGATTGAAATTCTTATATTTACATAGTTCTGTTCCTAATATTTTTTCAATTGGGCTCATGGCCTGACAATTGTATTATTGAGTATTATATTAGTATTGAAATAATGTTAATGCAAACTTATTTTTACTGATTGTGAGAATAACTTTACCTGAAGCATTTTCCACAATAATCACACATGAAGTTTTCACTATTACACAGTATTCTTGGGTAGTGTATTTTTTGCATGTTTGTCTTCATTCTTAAAGTGTTTAAGCATTCGATGACGTTTCATGGACTTCGAAAAACGGAAACTCAACGAGCATACTTCGCATTTATAAGGCCGTACTCCACTATGAATACGCTTGTGTTCAGTAAGATGACTGTTCTGTGTAAACTTCTTCTGGCATATATTGCACTGATACTTGCGAGCCTTCACTGGCAAATGGGTCAAAATGTGACGATCCAAATCCGCTTTGATACTGTTGACATAACAAAAATCACGTAGTCTTATCCATATAATAGTTCTGACAATGATAAATATCAATTATAATAATATATGTAGATCGTTATTACGTCAATATTAAAACTTTTTACTTAATAATATAAATATATGTTATACGTAAGGCCGTAAGCAATAGAGGAAATATTAGGAATACATGTAGAAATTTCAATCCATCAGAAATCGTGTATTCCACAGTACACTGTTTCTGATAAATAGAAATTCTTATAGTTAGTTCTGATTCCTAATATATTTTCAATTGGGCTCACGGCCTGATATTAATTGTATTTTTGAGTATTATATTGTCATAATGTTAATGCTAATTTATTTTTACAAAAGATAATTTTACCTGAAGCATTTTCCGCACTGATCACACACATACTTCTTCTTTTTATGTTCATTTTGTATATGATGCGATTGTTCATTTTGTTCGAGTGTATGATGTTCCAATAGTATTTGACAGTTGTTTGCAGTTTTATTATTAAAAAATATATATTGTTACGATTTTATTACAATATTGTGTTAAAATTACTGTTAATTTATACTAAAACATTTTTACCTGAAACATTTTTCGCACTGATCACACACAAACTTCTTCTTTTCATGTTCATGTTGAACATGTTTCCGTTTCAAATAGCACGAACTAAAGGAGATTAAATAGAATTAAAAGAAATGATAAAAATTTTAAAAATATATGCATTATTACGATTTTATTACAATATTGTGTTAAAGTTACTGTTAATTTA
>NW_012026774.1:279146-279991 GCF_000956235.1 Wasmannia auropunctata
TATTTTATTTATTTTTATATTATATTTTATTTATTTTTTATATTATATTTTATTTATTTTTTATATTTTTTTTAACACTTGACACCAAGCCACTACCGTGTCTCCTGATACGATACAATACAAACAGATATAATACAATACAAACATGCTAAAGTAATAAAAGAACAAGCTTTATTTTTATGTTTAACAAACTCACAAACAAACACGGCTAAATTAAAATTAAAGTCTTATTTCTAATAAAAATAATAATAATGTAAAAAAAAACAATTTTGTTATATTTCAGATATAAATAAATATATATGTACCTATATATAATAAATTAAAAGAATAATGAAATTAAAGAATGAAATTAAGAATGAAATTAAAAGAATAATTAATAAATTTAAATTTATTTGATTTTCAAAAAATAAAAAAATATATATCTTTAGATAAAAAATTATTTAAAGACATAATAATCTATAAAATGTTATATATTGCAAATCAAATATCCGAATTCGTAGCATAACAATAACATATACTAAATAATAAAAATATATAATATATAACATAATATATACTCGAAAGAATAAATCCTTCGTATCGAAGTATCATTAGCTCAACGTTAGCGTATAAATTTGATTTTCTAGGGATCTCAGGTTCGAATCTCGATGTGTTTTCAAAAATTGTAAACCTGCGTATAATTGTAATTAATAAAATAGAAATAATGCGAAATAGTTAAACACAAATTAAACTCTAAAAATAATAATATGTAATTGTAAAATATAAAAAGTTTTTTTTTTGTTAAAATCTTTTTTCTCAGTGTATCTATGTATGTGGATAGGTAAGTTATATGCTTAATAATATAA
>NW_012026774.1:280041-280886 GCF_000956235.1 Wasmannia auropunctata
ACTTTTGTATAAAACATTTTTTGATATTTATTATGGTTTTCGAAATATAACAAAACAAAGTTAAAATTAAAGTTAATTAAGTTTAACTTTAAAGGGTAATTTCAAAATTATGCCTATGGTCTCGTCCGGATGGAAAATAACTATGTAGTAGTGCATCCTTGCACGTCGATTGAACAGACTTTCAAAAAGTTGCACCGCCAGAGTGAAAACTGCGCCCTAAGCGCCCTCCCGCGCAGCCGCTGTTGGCTTGCGCGCAGCCACTATTGGCGCGTGCGCGCCATGTTTCTTCATTGTGGTTTCTGTTCGTCGAACGACTCACAGCAACGTCGGTTTTTTCCGTGTTTTTCAGCAGCGTTTAGTGTCTTTTTAACAGTTTGTTGTGACCTACGATGGGCAAATCATCGCGAAGACATCGTTCCCGGTCCCCTCGACATCACAAACGGCTCAAACGCGATTTCTCGAGGGATTCCCCGAATGACGCATTGAGGCCGCACAGACCGGACAGATCCAGTTCGCGTTCTCGAGAACGCTCTCTTTCAGCCTCTTGTTTGGATCGTATCCTGGCGTTCGTGACCGCTCAATGCGAAAGGATGGCCGCGATCGAGGTGCGTTCGCGTGTCGCAACGACACTCTCGCCTGACGCCCCGGGGGACCTTCCCCCTCCGGGCAGTTGAGCAACATTCCGAGGAGGGACAACAGCCTGGGGACAGCAGCCTTATGGCGGGTCAGGCCCCCATAAGCATTGAAGCTGAAGCGTCTCAAAATGCTACTGCCCCACTGCAGTCGCAGTCAGGCCAGTCACAGGAGGTTAGGGTGCCGCAGTCGCCAACCTCTCTGACACAGAC
>NW_012026774.1:280936-281584 GCF_000956235.1 Wasmannia auropunctata
TTCTGGTTATTTTTTAACCACTTTGTATTTGTTTACCCTTTGAGGTACAAACGAAATGAAAGGTGGTACAAACGGGTACAAACGAAGTACAAACAAACTATGTTATGATTTTTTAATTTTTGTAAAGTCGGTTTCCAGGTTCACATAGGTCGCGTTGTCGCCTGTCAAACGGACGACATATTAGATTTGGAGACGAGCCGTCGACTCGTTCGGACGTGCTGTGCTCTGTTCTATCTTTTCGCCACGTTTTCTGTTCTCAATAATAATAAAGATAATGTTCCTTGTGTTCTTAATTTGGTGTTCCTTTTATTCCTCCCGCGGCCTTCCGGTGCGCGTGCGCGAACGCGAGTGCGGAAGCGCATACGTTACGCGAGCGAGTGCGTGAACGCGATATTCACCGCCCCGGGCGTAACATTTTGGGGGCTCGTCCGGGATCAGTGCGTCATCTTCCGGGTCGGCAGTGTGTGATACCCGAGATCGCAAAGTTGCGAAGTGTTGTGTAGTGATGGCGATGACGAGAAAGCGAGCATGCGAACGTACGGCGGGAGGCGAGGAGGCACCGACTTTGGCAGAGGTCCTTCGCTCTACGCTGGAGGAGCTGCGCGAGATTCGGGAGGAGCGCGCGCTGCGACAGCAACAGCAGACCGC
>NW_012026774.1:281634-282974 GCF_000956235.1 Wasmannia auropunctata
AAGCTGTAAAATGCTTTTTTGAACATCTCGATATGATCATTTTTGACGAAGTTGCTCTATCTTGAAGTTTGCCTATTTTTAGAGGCTAGAACAGGTGATCCTTTAATTTTTTGGACCAGTGTATATACTTATATTACATTTACTAATTATATTCTTGATTTTAAACATTTTACTTTTGTGTTTGCAGCAACTTAATTTGTGGAGACTTGTAGACACAAGCACTTTTTTAGTAAAGTCAATGACAAATATTTAAAAAAAATATATGTCAAGAGAGGTTGCCATGGCACATACATCCGTAAAGAAAGTGGAAGGAAAACAGATTTTGAAGACTACTTTTTCGTCGTGCATTAAAGGTATTCATTTTTTGTTATTTAGATCTACATTTTATTATTTCAATTGTTGTGCCATTACTCATTCTTAAATTTTATTCATAAATTACAGAAGTTGTCACCGAGGAGTATTCCAAATCACATCATAATCCACCTATCACAGATAAAATATATTATTCGACATTAGGCAGTGTTCTTAACAATGCCAAGGACTGGGAAGGCCACCAATTAATGCGACAAAAGAAAATGAAACCGATTCAAAATGAATGGGAAGAGTATTATGTTTTTGATAACGATGGTCGTCTACAAAAGACTGGTGATATTAATAATTAAAATATTAATATGATATAAGTTTAAAATATATATGACTAATAAAGATATGTGATTAATGAGACAAAGACATATTTATAATATTAAGATATTATTTTTATATTATATATGGTTAAATAAAATTATTAATAAAATATATATTATTAAAACATTTTAATCTAATTTAGAAACTATAAATATTATAACCTAACCTAACCTAGAAATTATTGATACATGTATCTATACGGTTTCTGTACAGATTCTGATTAGGATCCATACTAGTGCCCTACCAGGACTATTCGAAAATATAAGGCGCAACAAGGGGCAGTGATAAGGTCCTGATAGGGAAAACATGATCAGGCAATTTTAATTCTCGACGTTACATTTATGCTCAGGGCCTAACAAGGATTACCTGATGAACCCCTAGTCAGGCGTTAGGGCATACTTATTAGGTCCCTATCAGAGCATTTCTGCTCGGGTATATGACGTGAATATACGGCATACGCTAAAAAACTGACGATCGAAGAAGTTCGTAAGATTTTTTCCAGAAAGGGACATGATTTAAATTTTTTTAATATGAACTACCACGAGGAGAAAATGTCCAAACTTTATGTACCTGTGTTGTATTTTAACTCTCTCG
The DNA here is from genome assembly GCF_000956235.1 of Wasmannia auropunctata. Taxonomy (NCBI): domain Eukaryota; kingdom Metazoa; phylum Arthropoda; class Insecta; order Hymenoptera; family Formicidae; genus Wasmannia; species Wasmannia auropunctata. Next base: position 282,913 of record NW_012026774.1, read on the forward strand.
CATGTGATAAATATAATTATTATTTGTAAAAAAAATAAGACAGATAAATTCTGAACTTTGTT
>NW_012026774.1:283024-284189 GCF_000956235.1 Wasmannia auropunctata
CGATAACCTATGTATCTTAACTCTCCTGTCAGACTACTTGGACCGGACCGTGGCTCTTCGCCCGGAGGATTGTGACTCCCTCTTTATTGCATTAAAACGACCCTATGGTCCCGTAGGCAGCCAGACTATAGGCCGTTGGATTAAAAATAGTCTATCGATCTGTGGAGTGGACGGCGCATTTTCAGCTCACAGTACTCGGCATGCGTCCACATCCCTGGCAGCCAAGAGGGGAGTCTCAATAGACCTCATAAAGAGAGCTGCGGGCTGGTCCGGGGAGTCACGAGTAGTTGCGTCCTTTTATAACCGTCCGATAGTTGACTCGGACGCCTTTGCGAACGCTATTCTGTCTACGAGTACCAACTCTACTTTATCTGCGAGTACAAACGCTACATCCTAGATTATCCTATCTAAAAGTAGAAAGTTCAGTTAAATGGCGCGCGCGAAGCGCGCGTCTGTAGTACTATAAAAAAAAAACAAAAAAAACACTCACCGACGTGTCCTTTTAATTTCAAGCACGGCCAGATAACTCGCCAGATAACTTTGAACATCTACATAGTTATTTTCCATCCGGACGAGACCATAGGCATAATTATTTGATTAAACGAACTTACCTGTAAGTGAAGTTCGATCATAATTATGCTGGAGGTCTCGTCCGGATGGACACTTCCCACCCTAGTTCCTCTTTTGGCTTTGCCTATTCCCACCCTCAGGGTGGCGACTTGCTGGCCTTGGTGGATTTGAACTATGAAGAAACATGACGCGCACGCGCCAATGGTGGCTGCGCGCAAGCCGACAGCGGCTGCGCGGGAGGGCGCATTTTCACTCTGGCGGTGCAACTTTTTGAAAGTCTGTTCAATCGACGTGCAGGGATGCACTACTACATAGTTATTTTCCATCCGGACGAGACCTCCAGCATAATTATGATCGAACTTCACTTACAGGTAAGTTCGTTTAATCAAATAAGTTTGTATTTCTAAGCGGTCACCCATCCAAGCTATGTACCTATCCAACCTGCTTAACCTTTGTGATCGTCCGGGAACTGTTGCTTCGTGATGATCTGCTGAATAGAAGTTGTCAAGAAGATAGAATACATATATAGTTAAAATATATTTTATTTGTAAATATAAAATTTACATGTATTAAAGTACAAAATATATCGGAAGAG
>NW_012026774.1:284239-284946 GCF_000956235.1 Wasmannia auropunctata
TTTTATATTAAATCAAACGTTTAAACAAATGTTTTATATAAATATTGTTTATTTTGAGTAATATTGTATAATAATTGTTTCAGAGCTTTCTTCAATATAAATCCAACTACAGGGACTAAAAAATCGTAAGGTTCAAAAAAAAAATCAACCACTTATGATCCTGCCGTAAAAAAATGTGGGATTCTATTCAAAAAGTGCTGTTGTAAATTGATATTTAAAAATTGATATTTAAAAATACTTAAGGGGTAAGGCCACCTTTGGACGTACAAAATAAAGTCCAATTTTAGGAATCTTTTTCCAAGCGTATACTAAAACCGGTCAAAATTTAATATGAAGTACATTATTAGTTAGGTTCGAAGGTACAAAAAAATGTTATTTTAAAAGTTTTTTACTACAAAATGGCGGCTCCAGTGTCCGGCGATGCGATTGTCGAGCCCCCTAAACGGGCGAACCGACTGCTCCGGCAGATTTGAGTCTGGAACAAAAAACTAAATTTTTTCTTTAAATATATATCATAAACTAGTAGACTACGTAGGGATTTTGTGATAAGTTATAAACTTTTTTATTTATAAAACATTTATTACGCAATTTTTATGTGAAAAATGAACTTTTTTTTCATATGCTCACCATTTTTCGAAAAAAAGGTATTTTTAAATTTTCCTACGTAGTCTATTAGTTTATGTTATATATTTAAAGAAAAAATTTAG
>NW_012026774.1:284996-285554 GCF_000956235.1 Wasmannia auropunctata
AATTATTTGACAAAATATAAAATTATTTTTAATTCTAAGAAACAATTACGCATATAAACTCAATTTTAGTTATAGCAAAAATATATTTGATTCGTGGGTGAGAAGGACAAATATAATGTACGGAGGGCAACTGCCGGACTTACGAAACGTCATTTTCACGAACAGCGATATCGATCCATGGCATCCGTTATCGGTGCTCCAGGATTTAAACGCTTTCTCACACGCTATATTCATAAATTATGCAATGTATTGAGAGAGAGAAATATATCGGAACTCTACGTTCTTTTCTATGTACAATAAAAAGGTAATGTAATAGGTGTGTATTATTTTAAAGGATCTTCGCACTGTCGCGATATGTATAGCAATGCACCCACGGACACGGACGACTTGATAAAAGCCAGAGCGAAGGTTTGCGACATAATTGGTAAATGGATTTCCTCATAAAAATCCTTGTCAAATTTCCTACATATACGCGCTTTGTTTTTCAAAAGGAGGATGAGTAAACAAAATTTTATTTTTATTTTGTTGTATTAATTGTAAAGCATTAACACTGTCTCT
>NW_012026774.1:288344-290479 GCF_000956235.1 Wasmannia auropunctata
CCCTTGTCTACCATCCGTACGCGGCCCGTAATTTGCTAACTATTTCTCGTTATAATTTGAAAACTAAGCTTCGGACAAAATTTTTGTAAAGGAAAAATCGTCTTAGAATTGAGTCAAGAATACGTCTTTTCAAGGACGAGGGGTTGTTTTGAATCACCCTGTATATGTATATAAACAATTCATATGTACTACATAAATATTCAACTATTTTATTTGTAAATAAAGTAACATATATATATATTTATTTATTTATGTAGAATACATATAAAATGCTATGTATCATCAGAGCTGTATGTATCGACCAAGCTGGAATTAACATTAACTTTGCGTCGATTTTGTAGATGGCATTGCATTTTCTAATGTTTCAACGCTTAATGAGGGAAGATTGGGGTCCATGTCTATCTCTCAATAGTGGCGGCGGCGGCTGCTACTGCCTACAGATTGAAGTACGAGGATAAATGGACGGTCGGTGTGACCCACATCCGGTTTCCACGGGAGCTCCTGACAGGAGCCGTGTTCGAGATGTGGCAGGACAGAATGCCTGTGAAGCGTGACTTCAATAGATCTGCTAAGATCTTTATTCCTAGTCGCGAGGAGTGGGAAAGGCATGAGGTGCCCGTCGTCAGGAACGGGGACGTCTAGTACACGGATGGCTCCAAGACTGACACGGGCGCCGGTGCTGGGATCTACGGATGCCGAAAAGAAGTCAGGGAGGCTCTCCCACTTGAGAAGCTTACTACTGTCTTCTAAGCGGAGGTGGCGGCGATCATGAGATGCGCTCAGGCACTGATTGCATCGGGTAGGACGCGCAAGCGCATCAGGATCTGCTCAGACAGCAGGGCGGCCCTGGGGGCGCTGAGCGCATGTGTCTTTGATTCTTGACTGGTCTGGGAGTGCAAGAATGTGCTGGACCGGCTCGTCGATCAACAACAACGTTGCCCTGGTTTGGGTCCCAGGTCACTCAGGGATCATGGGCAACGAAATCGCCGATGAGCTGGCTAGAGCTGGCTTATCGACCAGAATGGTAGGACCAGAGCCGGCTCTAGGCGTGCCCATTGTGTTGGCCAAAACAAAGAGCTAGTTGCAAGAACGCCACACTGACTTCTGGAAGGAAGCGACAAGAACCAAGTGCCAACAGGCAAGGGCTCTTCTGGGGGAAGTATCCAGAAGGGACTTTGCTAGGAACATCAGAGCCTTGAGGAGAAGAGAAGCCAGACTGGCGGTGCAGATCTACACGGGTCATGGTTTCACCAATTACCACATGCATAGGCTGGGGCACTGCGACATCCCAGTATGCAGGAAGTGCGGATTTGACGAAGAGACTAATCTCCACGTGTTATGCAAATGTTCGGCCTACGCTGGGCACAGGCGACTTCTTTTGAGTTCGGAATTCCTCGAGCCCGAACAGGGTTGGCAACTCCAAGCCAGAGATTTCCTCCGCTTCTGGGGGACGACAGGCATTGACTGACTTGGAGTTAGCACAGCCGAGAAGACACAATGGACCTCGTCTGCGTGTCGTTGGTGGATTTCCGATAGAAGGCTGCCTCCCGGGTGTATTGTTATTATTATTATTATTATTATAAGAACCTCGTGAGCTCCACAGTATTCTATGACTGCAGAACCTTCTTGTGAAGTCTGTCTATTTGCCTACTACAAGAATACCCAGTAAGCAAAAAATCATTACTAACAAGAAGATGTCACGAACTGTAAACTACCAAATGAGATGAGCCATAGCCCATTTGAAAGGTGGGGGGTTGCGTTTACTAACACGGTAAAAGGATTTGCGTGAATGGGCTTTGGTTTTCGAGAAAATTGCAAGTAAAGTTGGTCGTCCGATCAGCTGTGCGGTAAGTACCCAAACCGTGAGTCGGTAAGCAGGAAAGCGGCGTAGCAGAACAGACTGAGGCGCGCGGTGTTCTTTTTCTTCACGGCCGAGAGTTTGATGCGAGTTCGCATCCCTGCAGTGTCAAATTTTTTTTTAAGTAAATGTTATATTTTCTAATTATTTATATTATAATTAATTTATCTTTTTTTTATAAACAAAAATACTAATCATTGCACAATTTTTGTTATAAATAATAAATAACAAGTGTTTTAAAAAATTTTCATTATTTATTATAAAGTTGTGTGTGTGT
>NW_012026774.1:290499-292680 GCF_000956235.1 Wasmannia auropunctata
TGTGTGTGTGTGTGTGTGTGTGTGTGTGTGTGCGTGTGACATTGCCATACAATTTATTTATTATAAAATATTGACATTGCGGTTCAATTTTGTGAATGAAAATTAATTTATAAACATTTGGAATAGTCGGTAAGAATAATAATAAAATGTTAGCACTTATTTATGTACTGTTTAGAATATCGATAAGACCATTTTTTTGTGTCTTTGTTCAAGCAGATTCTAACAAGTCTGTGCATGCGTGCTGATAAGACCCGACCATCAGGGCCCTCCCACGATTAATCTTTATACGACTATTAATTAGTAAGGAAGTCTCTATATAATCGTGGCAGAAATTAATATTACATCATATTGTAAAAATGGCAATGCCAAGTGTGGACTCATTACTAATAGAACATGTCCAGATATTGGTAAAATCTGACGTGTCAAAAGGAGATTTAACTGATAGTGTCGCATATTTTCAAGGTATATATTTGGTATATTTTGTAACTATTATAAAACAATATAATGTGATAATGTTGGATTTTTTGTATAGACATGTTGGTCAAGTTTAATTTGATTTACGCCGATCCACCAAAAAAATTTACTCATACTGCAAAAGAAGTTGGTGGAAAATTATTTGAAACTTTTGTAAAAATGTTGGGTAATTGCGAGATTACGGAGGAAACGCCTATTTTTGCCTAACGAGGAACAATCAGATGTAAAAGACGAACAAATGGCTTCAAAATCCACAGCTCAAGATGAAGAATATGTGCCACCTACAAAAATTGTCAGTCAAGACCGAGTTCCTTTTGACATAAAATTAAAAATCGTCATGACTGCAAATGAACATTCAAAGTGGAGTTTTGCAACTTTGCAGCAGCGATTCAAACAATATTTACGACATAAAAGTGAGGTTGCACAATTTAAGAAAGAAATTTTAACAGGTGGAACATTTTTTGACAAAATGAAAATTATTAAAAAAAACGTTTACGATTGGTTTATCGAGACACGAGAATGTAAACAGCTGGTTACAAGACGACAATTACAACAGTGGGCTATGAGTGCTGCAGCCCAATTCCGAAATCCAAGCACAGAAGATGAAGATCAATGCCCTTTTCACTTTGTTGCATCTGCAAGTTGGTTAACTAATTTTTTAAAAAATTATAGAATTTTGAATCGTCGAGTAATTCAATATTTGTCCAAAAAAGAAATTAAATCACAAGAGGTTTTAGAATCTGCGGTACAATTTCAAAATTTGATACAATCCATTTTGTCCGATTATAGATCCAATTTTATTATCAATACGGATCAAACAGGTTGTGAATATCGAACAAATGTATCAAGAACATATACGCATAAAGGAGAAAAGGCAGTCAAGCTTTATATAGGCAATTTAAATAAAGTTTCACACTCTTATATTGCTCAATACTCTTTAACGAAATCTGGGAAAGTATTAAAAAAGGTATTTGTTTGTTTACAAGAACTTGGTGAAACATTCGGGATGCGCATTTAAAAAGAAGTTGACGAGCTTTTACAATTATGTAAAAATGTGGTTGTTGTCTATTCAAAGTCAGGAAAACTGACATAATCTCTGTATGAACAGTATTTAAAAACTATAGTAAAACCTTATGTGGGCAATAAGCCATTTTCATTGTTGATTCTTAGGGACAAAAATATGTACAATAAAATTTTCCGAGATGATAAAAATAAACCAATCTGTAATTTACAAATTATTCTGCCAAAATTCACTCCAATCTGTCCGCCATGCGATGTCTATTTTTATAGACAAGTAAAAATTATTATTAAACGAATTCAAAACTGCCCAGATATACTTATTAGCGAAAAAAAACCAGAATTAAATACGCGTTATGATGCTATTCGTATACAATCATTGACATACTATTTATTATGTGCTCCGCTCTTTAAAAATATGATCCAGTTTGCTTGGTACGCATCAAAGCTGGCATCCGAACGCGAAATTTTTTATAACGTAAATCAGTTATGTTTTCCTTCAAATATTCATAACATGAAATGTATTTGTAAAAATAATAATTCATTTATAAAATGTTCATGGTGTATGTCCTACTTATGTTTTAAATGTTTCTACATTGATTTTCATCCACAAAATTGTACGGCAATGTCAACATTTTATAATAAATAATTGTATGGCAATGACACACACACACACACACACACACACAC
>NW_012026774.1:292871-297004 GCF_000956235.1 Wasmannia auropunctata
GGACTATTTCGGCGAGGGACTTGATGGCTGAGGTGAGTGTCTCTTTCGAGCGTGACTTTATTTTACCGCAGCAAAGATAAAGTTACAATTTTTTTACCATCTATAGAGAAATATATGAATACATATATAAAGAGTATGAACTGCATCACCGTGTAAAGAGAATTAAATATTCTGCTTGTTGTAAAGACATCAAATCGATTTTTTAGTTTAGGCGACACTTTATTAATTACAATTATTATTAATTACAAAATCTGATATTTTTTACCAAGCAGCATATGGTTTTAAAAATCTGGATGTAATGTTTCAAAAATTCTTCTCCGGCTAAAAATTATACAGAGACATTGTATAAAAATATTAAACACATAGCAATATTATACACACACACACACACACGCACACACGCACGCACGCGCGCGCGCGCGCGCGCGCTCGCACAAAACATATATTACATTTTCTTTCACAAATATAAAAAGAATTGACTAGTTTTGACAAGTCATATCTCAAAAACTATCCATTTTTGGAAGTTGTGCTGACGGAAACTTTTGATCAGGGTGCATCATTTTCACCGAAAGCCAATTTCTATTAGTTTTGTGAAAGATCTGTTTTTAATTTTAGAATTTTTCCTTTTACGCAAAATTGCGAACTGCAAAAGTTCTTCGTCGTCTTTTTTACTCGATAAAAATAACACATTAATAAATTTCATTACATTGTTTTAAAATTTTCCTCCTCCCGGTTAACTTCCATTACACTCGCTCCACCACCTTAGAAACGACGTGTAGCAAAATCACACTTGCATGAAACTTGCACTATATCGCATGACACCGAATGAGTTTGCCTGCCACCAACCGTGGAAACACGCTACACTGTCTGAATGTTGCACTAATGCAGCCAAAGGAAAACGCTATGATCCATTGACATAGGAATATATGGACGGTGCATAAACTGGTTAGAAAGGCTAGAGAAAGGTTAGAAGAGGGGGGTGATATTCGATGTAAGGGGATCACGTGGGATCACATGGGATCAAATCACCGACTTTGGTACATTTCGGTACATTTCGGTTACGTTTGATAATATTCGACGCGTGCAGAGAGAGAAGACGCTTCCACAGAACAGTGACAGAACACTATACCGAACACTTCCAAGCTACGCTCACGGAATTAGCCGAAATCAGCACGGAATTAGCCGACATCAGTGTAGTATTCCTACGCCTATAGTACTGCCCCCTTATCGCAATTATCACTTTTCTCTCGCAAAAGACTCTGTCCATGTATTCTTATGTCCATGATATAATCATCCAAAACGTATTGAGATCATCACAATAATATCTCGTACAACATAATATTAATCTATTTTCTTTCGTGCACGTATATTATAATCAGAATCAGAATGGACTCAAGATTTGAAAAAGATACATACGCATTTCTATCGCGTGCGTATAATCTCTTCTACTCAAAATTACGGAAATGATACGCTTTCTTAACCTAACGCGCGCGTATTAAGAAGAACAGTATTTGAGAAAATCAAAATAATATCAATTTGACGTCATAGTGACTGAATTTACGTTATTTTTATATTTTTTCATTATTAAAATTTTGATCTCAAATGACTTAAATTTATATTCACAAAGGAAATTAACTATAAATAGCATTGAAATCATAGAAAATTGTCGCTCTAAGGAAAAGGCATATTTTTTCATTTTCTTTTTTTGAGCTTTAGACGTCTTTATTCTTTAGTTTTTATTGAGAAACTACAATATCGCTAATGTTTTGTTTTTTGCATTTTTATGTATTTTTACTGTGTTAATTTTGAATGTTTATTATCCTTAGAGTGATTTGTCTACACCTCATCAGAGGACGTCCCTTCAAATGGCACTCTTGGCGAAATGATTCTTTTGCATGTTGATTGTTGTGATTTTTAAGAAAAATGTGTACTCGACTGTACATAGTGTATATACATTATTTTTCGTATAATATTAATAATTATAATGATTAATATTATATCTGTGTTTAAACAATAATAGAAATATTATTCCGTAAAAATTGTAACTTCATATTTCTTTATATACGAACTATATATTTATGAATGTAATGAAATATATTTTAACTATATAGGTATTCTAACTTGTTAACAACGTCTATTCAACAAATGTTCCACTGGTATATATCCATTAATAATTGTTACGAAGCATTAGTTCTCGGACGATTACAAAGGTAAGCAACGCTAGATACAGTTTGGATGGGTGACCGCCTCGCTTAGGACTCTTAGGAGCATCGTAAAATTAGTTTTTAAATATATATTTTTAATTACAATTTTGTCGTAATCTTTTTCATTTTCTGGTACATGATGCTAATTAATAAAATTTGTTTTTTATTTTATTAAAAAAAAAATTGGACTACAGCATATGTAAGCAACTATTTCTTTCCCATTTTCATCATTGCGTAAATCTGTAGATATTTACTGCAAAATTCTATGAGAGATACTATCTTGGACATTCTCAACGTTAAACGTTCTCAAAACGTACTATGTCGATCACAGTACGTTGAGAATGTTCTGACAATTCTGAGATTATCGCATAAATTTTGCGATCGTACTCATTCTCAAAATTTCCCTGTGCTGTTAAGGGATACAGTTAGCAGACTCTACATACTTTCTCCCAGGCAATACAGCCTCCATTTTTTGGAAACTGCTATGCAATCGGCAAATTCGATAGGCGAGACATGCACTCGTATTCTAGGAAACTCAATTGGAATGGATAATCTCAGGAACATTCCAGAGCAATAGATCGAGGCCATGCAACAATACATCATATTGTCGAATATTTGTTGATATGATCATCAACAATTCATCAACAATTATAGAAATTTTGAAAGGTCAAGGAAGTGGAGTTAGTGACGCACTGGTCAAGTGAAGAAATACAATGTAAGGAACATTTCTTACAAAACAAATGAAGAAGGTCGTTTTATGCAGTTGCCATTAAAGTTCAAGATAGAAGAATTAAGTGACTCATACAAGATAGCAAAGAAATGTTAAAAAGCATTACAGCTAAAATTGAAAAGACAGCAAACTCTAAAGGAGCATTACCGTGACTTTCTAAGAGAGTATTTAATATTAGGTCACATGACTGAGATTCAGGCAGTTGATGCTCATAACAAGCTGGTATTCTACTACATTCCTCACTATGCAGTGATAAAAGAAGAAAGTACTACTATAAAGGTGAGGCTAATCTTTGACGTACCGTGCAAAACGCCATTGGAAAAATCTCTTAATGATTTGCTCATGGTGGGACCGTCTATTCAAGAGAACCTATTCGATATTATCATACGTTTACGACAGCATAAAAAAATTCATATATTTTAGGCAATTTGGGAAGCACGCGGTGAACGTTGAGTTCATTTTTTTTACTCAATTTCACTTGCTGAATCCGAAAATCGTAGTTAAAATTGTCTTAGTATCCGGGAAATATTTTTTTCCACATTATAAATAGAAAAAAGCAACAGTTGATTTTATCACTTTGTTGATTGAACCATGTTTGCGAGTTTTTTTTTGTTTTTATAAAAATATGTTTTGATGTTATCTAAGCCCTCATCGTTTCTCATCAGGGTTTGAGAATCTGCAAGTTATTTTTAGTTATGCATACATTTTAAGGTTAGCATCAAAATATCTCGAAAAGAATAAGATGCGGAAAAATGTTTCAAATAAAAGTTATGCGATCTGAAGGCGACAAATAATGGAGAAAATAATTTTGGAAAATATAATTTTTCCAGATCGTATAAAGGGTACCATCATTTTTCTATATCCAATTATATAATGTTTTACATAGTATGATTCCTTCAATTATTTTCCACATAAAAGTATCAAAAATCTAATAGTTTACGAGATATTTTTTACTTTATTATACCATATTGCGACAGTATAAAATATCTCATAAACTATTGAATTTCTTCATAATTACACCTTAATATTTTTATGCACAAAATAATGAGATAAATCGATAGTAGTAAAGAAAATACTCAATTGCTTCTAAAAAAGATATGCAATTTACAATATGAACTACATATTTTTTCTTAAAAGCAAGTAAATGTTTTCTTTACACCAATCAATTTTTCTCATTATTTTGTGCATAAAAGTATTAA
>NW_012026774.1:297054-298443 GCF_000956235.1 Wasmannia auropunctata
GATATATTTTGTAAAAAATATGAAAATGCTCTCGCAAATTATCATGATTATCGTACGATATTAATCCTATAAGATACATAAAGGATGTAGAGATGAGTACAGCACATTATAGATTCTACTACTTTAAGAATATTACACACACACACGCATTCACGCGCGCGCGCACGCGCGCACGCACGCACGCACGCACGCACACACAACAGAGAGAGTTTGGAGTCATGAAATACGGCGGAAGTGACGAACCGCGGGGTCCTTATCTCAAATGTTTAAATAATCATAACTCTGCAAAAAAGTAGAGAGCTCAGCGACCCCGCGTTTTTCTCGTCTCGGAAAGCTCTTTCGAACGAGCCCTCACTCGACCCTACATTCCATTTAAGATTTTTTGACTCTCTCCTACCCTCGCCCCCCGGAGGTGTGGTGAAGGGTATTTTTGTGGTTAAATAATAGACTTTGTGATCCCATTGTACCTATAAATTTCAATCCTATATTCCAAACCATTCAAAAGTTATTTAGGTGGCCCGGAACTTTTGGCGGGCACTGTATATACACTGGTCCAAAAAATTAAAGGATCACTTGTTCTAGCCTTTAAAAATAGGCAAACTTCAAGATAAAACAACTTCGTCAAAAATGATCATATCGAGATGTTCAAAAAAGCATTTTACAGCTTGAAATCTCTACTTTCCAAATCGGTACTTGAGAAAACGATCCTACTGATCTTTCATGGAATTACACGGATAGAAAGGGAGACCCGACGAATCTACTAAAATTTTTTACGAACTTTTGACAAGTTCCATGGCGCGAAATAAAAAATCGCATGACAAATGCTAGTTTACAGTCTTTACGAAAGAGTGAATCTTTACCTTTAATTGTCTTTTTTTTAGCGTTGTACGATTTTTTTCACCAAGTTATTCAACATTAAAGCAAAAATGGTCCTTTTTGCTTTAATGTTGAATAACTCGGTGAAAAAAAATCGTACAACGCTCAACAAAAAAGCAAATTAAAGGTAAAGATTCACTCTTTCGAAAGCAGTAAACTGCATTTGTGTGCGATTTTTAGTTTAAGCCGTGAAACCTTTTAAATTTAGTACACATTTTTGGAGATTTGACGCATTTTCATTTGGACCTATGTAATTCCATAAAAAATAAATAGGATTCTTTTCTAAAGTGTCGATCTGAAAAGTAGAGATTTCAAGCTGTAAAATGCTTTTTTGAATATCTCGATACGATCATTTTTGACGAAGTTACACTCATTTAAAGCTTGTCTAGTTTAAAATTATAGAATACATATGCCAAAAATAAATGATCACCTTACTCTACCATCCAAAAATAGGCAAAATTCAAGAGAGTGTAACTTCGTCAAAAATGATCGTATCGGATGATCAAAAAAGCA
>NW_012026774.1:302145-303658 GCF_000956235.1 Wasmannia auropunctata
AAAATTAAAAGAAAAAGTTGAGTGGTGGGGGTAGAACAAAAAAATAAACAATAAAAAAATTATTTTAAATTATAATTATAAAGTACTCTTAAAGCCATTCAACTTTTATTCGAAACATTTTTTTCTATCTCTCGTAGTTTCGATGATATTCGCTTTGAAAAAAAAATCCGATTTTTTTCTAAGGGGTGTTTCATCCCCTTAACGTGCGACTCACCACGAATGCAAAAATTGTAGTATCTTATTTTTGTCTGTAGTTTAACATATCCAAAGCTTGAAATCGGAGGCGGACACTTCCGTGTGTTTCCTTGTCAGATAGAGACCTACTCGAGACTGCCACGCCATAATATAATGACCCGACTGACTTGCAACCATTGACACCTGGGAATTTTTTCATAGGAGAGGTTTTGACTTCTATTCCTTAACATCTTAATGACGACCGTTGAATTAATTATATACTGATAAAATTATCAGTTACTCGAGCAAATGCGACATTTCTGGATCAGACAGTCAAGAAAACGTTACGCAATTATAACAACGAAGTTGTTACGTCCGGTGGACTCCACGATTTCTCCGTTCGCGAACGTTTGCTCAAATAAAGGGCTTAGAATAAGATAAAGTTTATTGGTCATCAATTGATGGACAAGTATCGACCCAACGAGATCGACCGTTGTCAGTCTCCTTGGGAAGATTTATTTCAAGTAACATTATAAGAACAAACAAAGGAATATTTCTAACGGAGGAATTTCGAAAACAGATAAAGCCTTTTATTGTTACATGGCATATATTTTATCCGCGGCAGTCCGGCTTCAAAATGTGCCCGAAATCTATATTTTTTAAAATAGGAGAAATAAATATTGTCTAGAGATACCGGTGCCGAAGTCGTAGCAGAACTATGAAATTTAACCTTCAGCCAAGGGGCAATGACTCACAAACTGGCACAAAGGGACGTAATAAAATTTAATTTTGAAACATACTCTAGATTTCCAAAATTACGTAAGAGGAGAAAGTTACCTCCTCAGCAAAAAAGGCAATTTATCTGTTTTTAAGTATTAAGCCCCGGCCGGAATTCAAGACTTCAAGGTCACTCAATAAAAGGAGATATCGACTAACGGAAACCCAGAAAAACAGTGCTTTTGTCAAGCGGAAGTAAGCATCTCCAAACTCCGGGATCGCGCTAGAACGAAGCCCCAATGGATGACCAATCAAACCAAAAACTGAAATGATGAGGATAGCGTCTCACCAAAATCTGTAATACATTTAACCAATAGCTGTAAAACCTAACAATGTAAGACGGGCGGAGTAAATAACCTCAAACTAGATTAAGGCAGGATACCACCTTTGATTGTAATTTTGGAGGCGTTTTTCATGATTTTTTTTTTTTCATACAAAAAATGCGCAGAAAGAAAATCGGTTTTAGCCATTTATTAAGACAACCTTAAGCTGCAATAAAAAAATTTTTAATATCAAAAAGTAAAAAATAGCCTCTTGTAGGAGATCGGAAGAGCACACGTCT
>NW_012026774.1:303678-305370 GCF_000956235.1 Wasmannia auropunctata
ACAATGACTATAATACATTTGAATGAAATTATAAGTGCCAAGAGTTAAATAGCGGAAAATCCATACACAGTAAATTATGTATTTTTATAAACTTTGTATTACAAGTAGGAATACATACATGCATGATAATTGATTGACATTGAATTTTATGAACAATATAGATATAGACAATATAGATCTTGCGTGAACTGTGTGTCTCACTGCTCAAAGGTATGTTATTCTTTATATGAATAATATTTAATCTTTTTCATTAATGTTATTTTTTGTTGTTATATTTTTTATCTTTGTATTTTATCTTTGTTGTAAATAGTTTCTTCCTTTATTAAAATGTGATGTGATCACATGATTCATAACATTTAATTTTCACTTACAGGTTACAAATAAGAAACGAAAAAAAAACAGAATAGAAAAAAGGTGAATAGGGAAAGGTAAAGGAAAATAAGGAGAAGATATTAAATAAATCTTTATCATTCACATTATTCAATCATACATAATATTATATGAATACATTTGTAGAACTGATAGTATAAATAAATGATTATAAAATTATCATGTTCCAATTGTATTATAAAATTATTGTATAAACACCATTTTGTTTTATTCGTGCTATAAATATGATTAAATAATGTGAATGATAAAGATTTATTTAATATCTTCTCCTTATTTTCCTTTACCTTTCCCTATTCATCTTTTTTCCTTTCTGTTTTTTTTTTGTTTCTTATTTGTAATCTGTAAGTGAAAATTAAATGTTATGATCACATCACATTTTAATGAAGAAGGAAACTAGTTACAACAAAGATAAAATACAAAGATAAAAAATGTAATAATAAAAAATAACATTAATGAAAAAGATTAAATATTATTCATATAAATAATAACATACCTTTGAGATACACAGTTTACGCAAAAATATATCCATATTGTTTATAAAATTCAATGACAATCAATTATCATGCATGTATGTATTCCTTATAATATAAAGTTTATAAAAATACATAATTTACTGTGTATGGATTTCCGCTATTTAACTCTTGACACTTAAGATTTCATTCAAATGTATTGTAGTCATTGTCTAGCCAAGCGCGATGTAAAATTTCAATGATTATATTATACGTATGTAGATGGTAAGACATTATGACACAAATATATAAATCGTGTAAAAAAAATATATTATACATTTATACACTTTATCACACACCGTTGTTTTCAGCGTAAAATACGATTCTAAAAATTATGCCGCAAGCGAATTTGAGATATCTTGAAAATCGACAAAATACGTTTTTTGTTTATTGCTAATATATTGTAACTTTTGAATGAATATATTGTAACTTTTCAACTACAAACGACAGAAAAGTTATTACAAATAACTAGAAACGATTCTAAATCAAGATATATTATTGATTTTTCTACAACTCAAAGTCGGGTGATAGTCATTTTTTCAAAACTCTTTTTATAAATTTACAAACAAAAATATACTACTACAAACAACTAAAAACAAAATACTAACCTTTTTTAATTGTAAACTTATTTTAGTAAAAGTCGGGTGCCAAGTTCATGTAGGTAAATTAGCGCATAAACGAGTACGGATGGTGCGTGTACAGTGGCGTTTATAATTATTTCTCGAAAATGATACTTCGGAAAATAACTTTATCACACATGGTTGAATTCGTCTTAAAATAATTTGGTAAAAAC
>NW_012026774.1:307835-313807 GCF_000956235.1 Wasmannia auropunctata
ATTGATTAACTTTATTTGTTAATAACTCTGTAAATAATGGTCTGAGCCAAAATTAAAAGAGGAACTTTTAGTTCAAAATTTCATTCTCTTTCACGCCTTGAAATATTAATTAAGCGTTACAGGACACCCTGTATGTATATATGTATGTATGTATATCCATAATGTTTTATAATCTTATTAATTTTTAACATTCACTCCCCTGTTCATCTTCTTGTATTTTAGTCAATGTAATTATAATCTCGATTATTGTTTATAATTTCCGAATTGCTAAGCCTTGAACTCTAAACGCGAAACATAATCTTAATTAAGATAGTGGTAAACTGCGATTGTAAACCTAAATTAGATTACTAGACTCATTTACTTAATTATCACATTCAAATTTGTCGGATATTATGAATCATGTCAATTTAGAGAGTAATAAACTCAATTGTTATGTTTAAATACAACTCTCTTTATTTTAATTAAACGACCTCACCCGCCTCACATCTCTTTCCGCCCCGGAAATCGCACAGGTCTGATTCCAAGTCATAGGGATTAAGTTCCCTGACTAAAACAGAACCAACAATCGCGCTGGTTGGCACAAATGAATAATATCGTCCTTTTCAAGACGTTGACTCATTTTCCTAATCCGTTAAAGCGCCTTCGACTCGCATAGTGCGCCTCTGTGCGTACCTGCGAGATAATTTATCTAGTTGCGTCCTTTCTTACTCCCTCCACTTCCAGTCCTATCTCGTTCGCACACAGGACTCATTCTCTCACTCAACAAACCAAATTAGATATCCTGGGGTTTGGACGTAACAAAGTAAATGGAAACAGTCTATGTAACTTCATGAATTTCATGAATATAAGCCCAGGAACTGCGGTTATTTTAAAAAATAGAAATATGTTTCCCATGGTATGGTCTTTGAAACGGATTATCGAAGTACATCCCGGTGTTGACGGGATGATTAGAGTAGTAATATGAACTAGTCGTCTTTATAAGCTAGTGATAATCAAGATTTGTGTCTTGCCTTTTGAAGGAGCTGAAACAATGTAATAGCGACGTCAATGCGTTTTAAAGATTAACATAAGCGTTACCGTATTTTTAAAATTTTTTAATATATTTAGCGTAAAGAGAGAGTATAACTATTTATATTTGCGAGCAGATTCATTATAATATTCTTGTTTAAATTGAAAGCCTTACTTTTTCCAAGAGGGGTAGAATGTTTAGTTTCCAATTGCACGGTTTAACGATTTTTGAGTTATTGTAAGATGGCGCGCTATATCCTATGGTAAATTCTGTCACGCAATTGGCCTTAGTGATACATTACTATTTATCATTTTTATTGATTTTCGTTTTTCTTAGGCCAAGAACACACAAAATGCATAACAAAATATAAGCATAACATAAGACCACTGGATCAATAAGTAGCCAGCATAAAGTCGTATTGATTTACATATAATTCTCGTTATCTAGCCGTCTTATGCCATGCTTACGTTGTTAGAAATGTTCGGAACATTCCGTTAGATTTAAGGTACTGAAGTAACTTAATTTGACAAGATTAGGTTGCTGAAAATGAAATTTAGTAACATTTAAAACAAATTTATTAAATTTTTCTTAAAATTCTGATTTTGTATCTTAAGGATTCTGTAAGGTCGACTAAATTTGCACGAGGTCGATAAAACGAACTCTTCTTTTTCAGTAATATCTTTAAATGAACTTAAAATATCGTTCTGTCTCACTCAAACACGAATATTGTCCTTATCTAACATATTAAAGCGCCATCTCTTGCAAAATCCGGCACTTACTGCTAGACGCAATTTTTGTTTTTTACTGTTTTGTATCTTATAGCTAAGTGTACGAATTATTATAAATTGCAATCGTAACGATATCTTTTTTTTTACTTCAATCATAGCTTAAAAGGCTTTGTATTATTCGTTCATGTAATCCGATGCGTGCGAGTTACAAATTTTGCACATATGAGCTACAAAACTTTTATACCAATAAAATGTTTACGTCAGGTGATAACTGTACGACCCGAAAAAAAAGTAATTTTTTAATTCTTTTTTCGTTTTAACTGCAAAAATTCGTAGCTGGCGCATTTACATTATATGTCTATTTCCTGTAAAAGCGTTTTTAATTCTATTCAGTCATTTCGAAGTTATCGTTACGACTGTAATGTGTCGGTAATTCCGATCTTCCAGCATCCCCATAAAATTATAAACAGTTTCTTAAAATTACTAAATGGTAACGAAAATTTAAAATATTGTAACTAGAATTCCAATTTTAAGAAATTATTTATAATTCTAAGATACAATATTGGAATTTTGAAGAAAATTTAGGTTATTTGTTTTAAATGTGACCCAAAAAAGTAGTTTTTTCGCCCGTTTTTTTGAGACCTCGATTTTAGAACTTGACTGTGTGCCAAATGGTATCTTATAATGAGATATTAATCATAGAGAAGTTTCAAGTTGTGGTGACAATTGTTATCACAGCTGGAGGAGAGTTATTTATTACGTCTCTTTACGCAAAAATTCGACTCTTTATAAAACGAGCATCATTTACGTAAAACTGCGATTAGCTTTCATCGGCTGGATCAACTTTCTTAAAATACCGGACCTCGCAGACATGTGATAATTTCATAATTAGCTAATTTGATTTCATAACTGCCTCTCCTCCAGCTCTGATCACAATTGCCATCTCAACTTGAAATTTCTCTATAATTAATGTCTCATTATAAGATATTATTTGGCACACAGTTCAGTCTCAAAATCGAGAGTTCAAAAAACGAGCGATTTTTTTGGTCACTCTTTCATTTTCAGCAACCTAATTTCATAAAATTGAGTTACTTCAGTCCTTTGAATATGACGGAATTTTTTGAACATTTCTAACAGTGTTTGTTATGTATTTTATGTGCTTTCGGCCTTAAGTTTCAAGACTAAGAAACGGTAAAAACTATTTGGACGAATTCC
Organism: Wasmannia auropunctata; assembly: GCF_000956235.1. Lineage (NCBI taxonomy): Eukaryota > Metazoa > Arthropoda > Insecta > Hymenoptera > Formicidae > Wasmannia > Wasmannia auropunctata. The sequence goes on from NW_012026774.1 coordinate 310,788, forward strand.
CGTTTAGACGTGCTCTGTGATTGTAACGTACATACAAGAAGAAATGTTATATTATTCAAGTTATTAGTACGTTTCATATCAATTCGCTCTTGTGCCCACCTAACCACGGCCGACATTATTTATAAATACGGCCCAACAGTATACGAGATACTTTGTGCTTGTTCTCTTTGCTTCATATGTACGCACCTATTTTAATCGCGTAACTACGTATGATTTGCTTGAGTTGAGCCAACCAACCTCGCGAGTACGTCCATTATGTAACTTGCGTTGAATTACGGAATAAGAACCTCTCAATTTCAATCCCTGGTTCACTGCTCATCCGTCTTAAAGGACAAATTTGGGATCGACCAAACTAGAAGTGATGCTTTAGTGTCTTTATTAAAATGGACACAAATTCGATTCATTTGATGTATACAAAAGATCATGAATCCTTCTTCCTAATCGCTGCTATCAAAGGTAAGTATAAAACGATGAAAATCGACTTTCGATTTTCCCTAACTAATCAACTCTCTTCTTAACGATTGATCTATCACAATTCATAAGAGAGGAGCCTGGTTTAGCCCGCTGAAAATTAGGTGATTTTTTGAAATTTTTTAAAGGAAATTATACAATAAATTCTTTTGAGCTTTATAGAGTAATTTCTTATACTATTGAACAAACAAAAAAATTTTTTTTTTCCCCTGAAAAGAAGTATCTATTATGCAATATAACATTTATTTGGCGCATCGGCGGTGATGGTGTTTGCGGCAGGAAATGTAGCATCGCTTGTATTTGTCTGAAACAAAAAATGTAAAAAGATTACTGTTTATTTATAAAAGTTTACGCATAAACTGATCCTACTTTTAAAGAAAATAATTGTGAAAATTGCGACACTTGGAAAAAAAAGTAGCGATTTTGACGCAAATTTTTCGAGTTTATTATGCAATAAAAATAATTTAATTAAATAATATTATTATAAACAGTGGTTCAAGTTATAACCGCCGAATAAATGTTATTATTATTTACATAATAAATACTTTTTTCTGGCAAAAAATATTTTTTTGTTAGTTCAATAGTACGAGTATAATAAATTACTCTATAAAGTTCAAATGGATTGATTGAATAGTTTCCTAAAAAAAATTCAAAAAAGTCATCTAATTTTTCAGCGTGCTAAACCAGGCTCCCCTCTTAACTGTCGCCAAATCGCGCAGACACATACTGATTCGTAAATTTTTATAAATTAATATCTATTATATTTAACTGTTGCGAAAATCGCAAACAAAATAGTACGGAACTTTTCTATTTAGTCCGTTCTACTGACCCATGAGCAGTATTACACCTAATCAGACACCTTGTATATATCAGACGACAGACTTAAAAAATTTGGAGAAAAAGATAAAAAATCCAATATCATATTGTTTATTAGATATCTCTTTTAATTAATTTGTTTAAATGTTTCAAAGTCCATAAAAATTTTTGTCAATCGTAGTTTGCTTATTTGTACTCACGATAATGTCTACTGTACCTTACAAGAGGAGAAATCATTGGTGTACCACGGCTTACAGGAAATTCTACTGCTGGATACAAATTTGCAATCTGTGGCTGCAATCCTGCATTATAAAGTTTTCCGATAGTTTCTAAAAATATCTCCTTACTATGATCTTCGGTACATTGATATAGCGCTACATTTGTTATTGTGGAACATAAAGAATCTTTTAAAATGTATTGAAGCATATTATGAGGTGAGATCTCAATTGTTACCGTATCTCTAGGAATCAGACATATCGCTTTTGCAAATAATGTCGGAGATAATAAATGGTTTCTATAATATTTTGAACACAAAATTAAAGGCGCATTTGAACATTCATGAACAGATGTAGTCAGCCATTTTGAGCTACGAAACTTTCTTTGTGGTAATATTTGATTCAAATATTCTTCTAACTTAACCATAGCAGGTTTGATGTAACGGCTATGAAAAGGTATACAACCACAAGAAATCTCTTTTACAGAAATATTATTAGCCTAAAAAAACAAAAATTATTAAGCATTTATAAAAATATTTTTAGTTACATGATACGTATATAACAAAGGTCATAGCTATTGAGCCAAAAGTATCTCTAGCTGAAAAAAATCGAAATTTATTAAATGAAAAGAATAAGAAATTAATACAAATAAAGTACTAATTTTAATATACACATAGATATAGGATGGTCTTTACTTATAAAATTAATAAAAAAGTTTTTGGGATATTTGTTTGCCAATCCTAAAATGGTTTCAAATAGTAAGAGAATGATGGTAAAATTTAATTGAAACCGGATAAAAATAATATATGTCACTTCATAAAGTAATACGCCGCTATGAAAAACTTAATTTATCAGGTATTATTAATTATAAGAAAAAAAGTAAGACTTGTTGAAAGTATAAATATAATATTGGTATCGCGGCGTGTATGAGTCGGCGTGGTAAATGGAGCGCAATAAAAAATAATTTCAACAAATAGTTTATAATTTCGTATATTCGTAGACATTTCCTCTCCTTTGGAGCCATCTTCAAGTACATACAAGAGCAAGAATAGGTTGATCAAACAAAGTCGGCGTCAATCTTGAGGTAGGAACCTCTTTGCCAAAGATGATGTAAAAATATATACAAGCTGTAAGGCTCGGATATAGTGAACATACGTAGGTTGCTTTAAAAGTTTTGCGGATAATGCAGAAAACATCAATTATTTTAACCAATTTTTTTATTGTTTTTCAAAATATTCGCCTTTATTATCTATGCACTTCTGCATTCGATGGAATCAGTTCTGAAAACATTGGGCCCATTGTTCTTTAGTCATCTCAGAAACGAAGTTTTCGTAGGCTTCCACAGCCGCTTCCGGAGTGTTAAATTTCAATCCACGCATTTTGTCTTTTATGTATGGGAATAAAAAGAAGTCACAAGGTGCCAAATCGGGGCTATAAGGCGGATGAGTCATCAATTCCGTTCGTGAAGCGACTAAAAACTCTGATGTTTGAGATGCGTTGTGTGATGGTGCATTGTCT
>NW_012026774.1:317150-319534 GCF_000956235.1 Wasmannia auropunctata
AAAATAGGACCTCCTGAGAATGTCCTCAGTACCCGTCCTGTGGACGTCTTCAGGACTTTCTGAGGATACGATGAGGCGCTCATTTGCTATACCACAGGACGTCCTCAGGACGTCCCTGGATGAAAATAGGACATCCTGAGAACGTCCTCAAATCCCGTCCTGGACACCCTGAGGACGTCCTTAGGACGTCCTTGTGCTGTTTGGGATCAGTTTAGTATAGAAACAAATTTTATGATATGAAGTTGTTTTCACAATTTTTTATTTATATGTTGTTTAAATAAATATTGTGACAGTTTATAGCGCCACACAAAAGGTGTGAAAGCGCTTATACGTAGGCTAACTCGGCGCGAGTAAAAAAAAGCTGGTACACGCATAGATGCGGGCTCGCGCAAAATCATGCACGGGAGGCGTGATTCTCGCAAGCGCGCACGTGATAGCCGCAAACGCGTGAATACGGCTTAAGCCGTATTGTCGCTAGGCGGTTGAAATACAAATACTCTCGAATTTGAAAAACAACCACATACAATATACAGTGTCCCATTTTATATTTGACAGTCAAATATTTGGGAACCGCGAGGTTTGAGAGAAAAATGTTTCAGACAAAAGTTTTGGGACTTCGAGGGGGACATAAGATGATAACATTGGTTTGACCCTGAAAGCTTTCAAAAATGAAAATATCTCCAATGATCATGGCCTTCACACATGTTGTCAAAATCATGATCCTGAACAACATTTAAAACGTTTCAGCCATTGTTCGGACACCTTGGATAATGCTAATGTCGACGGTACTATAATTTTCAAGCTTCATAACTCAAGATTTACTTAACCAAAATATATTTTATCTATGTTTTAGATAACTCTCGAAATAAGCTGTAAGAATATGTAATGAAAAATAGGTTCCATTTAAAAAATTAAAAGTGAACTTGTCCTGACCTTGACGACGCCACTCAGGGTCAAACCAATGTTATCGTCTTATGTCCTCCTCGAAGTCCCGAAACTTGTGTCTAAAACATTTTTCTCTCAAATCTCGTGATTTCCAAATATTTGACTGTCAAATATAAAATGGGACACTCTGTATAAGGGCCCGGAACGAAAAGCACGACAGTCTGAGCTCAGAATCTGTACAAAGATTGTGGCTCGCAATCGCGGACAATTTTGAAGTATATGGCCAGTACACCTTTTTGAATGGTATAAAGGCACTGCTGCATCGCCGCCTGCCGCCAAGACCGCCAAAATCGAATCGACAAGCTGTATCTGCCGGTGCCAGATGCCCATAGTATGGAAGCTCTTGTCGTTCCAACTTTCACCTGTCCAACGCTTACGGCCTCCGACGGATCTGCTGAGCCTGTGGGACATTGCAGATTTGGAAAACGTCTACGCTTCTCTCGCCACTGCCGCCATCGTCAATGAACGACGAAACTTCTCTGAACAGACGCTCCCACCAGCATCTGTTCAGGGATGCGTTCGAAATCTCATTGGGTGCCACACGGTGTGGAACCCAATTCACTCGGCTCCAGGAGCCGGATAGATTATAGTAACAACTGAGTGTGATAGTAACAAACCGTGAATTGATTAAGTGTAAAAAAAAGCACGATTGATGGAATGTGTTCGACGTCCTTTCTGTTTTATAGTTTCGGATCCAAGTTGTAAAGGGCGTTACATAACCTTTTGACCGGTTAACGCTCGGGAGTCGAGTCGGGAGTAGAAGCCACGAAAAGAACTTTGTCCTCATGTATGTACTAAAATAATTATTTATTTCACTTTATTAATATTTTTATTTAATTAATAATAAATATTTATCTTTGCTTTATAAAATAGCTGTATATTAACTATATACTTGGCGAAAAGTCACTTATTAAGCCTGTCGCTATCGCTTCCAGCTTGAAGAAAGACAAGCGCTCAATATCTTCTGAAGACAAGGAAGAGGAGGAAAACTTTAAAAAAATCTTAAAACCTGAGAAGTCTAAGAAACTAAAAAACAAATAAAATTAACAAAGAGCTAGAATAATTCATGCTCCAACAAGAAGAAAGAGCTACTATACGAGAACTAGCCAAGCAAAAAACGACATGAGGAAAGAATGCGGCTTCAAAGAGAAGCAATTGAAAAATACGAAATAGTTATGAAGAAGTTGTTGAATAAATTTAACTAACACGATTCTATTATTTTTTCATTTTTTTTTTTAAGTTTATTACGCTTAGGCGAGATGCAATAAATACAAAGATTTATTTATTTTTTTAGTTATGTAAGAAGAGAATTATATTCATATACACATATAGATTTAATTATGTATTTATAAAATAAAAAATAAACGTATAATTAAAAATCCTCTTTTGCTCGCCTTGTCAGACTGACTCTTTTCCTTCCTTTGCAATTTGTTTTAAAT
>NW_012026774.1:324815-328481 GCF_000956235.1 Wasmannia auropunctata
TTGTTACTTTAATTTAATATACTTTCTCTCAATTTTAATAGTTTATTGATTTAATTTTTTATTCATTTATTTGTTCTAAGAAAAATATGTATGCATTCTTAGCATTTCGAGGTAATTGACATGTTTCAATTTTTAAATTATTTACGGATATCTATTTGGTACCTTTAGTTTGCAATATATTTGTGTTATGTTCATTGTTTATGTTTCCATGATAGAAAATTGCACTGTTAACTTTATAAATATTTTCAAGAATATGTATTTTTGACGTAGACATAGATTTAATATTAAGATTTATAATCTTTGTGACTTTTTTATTATTAACTTAAATAATAATAATTGAAAAATGATTATACGTATGGTTATTGTTACATTAGTCTTTTCAAGTAAAGCAGTGTTATAATTTTTGCATAATTTTTGTACATTATTAATAAATAAATAGATAAATAAATTTATTTATTTTATTTAATTTTAAATTAATTTATTATTTATGCAACACAAAAGAGAGAGAGAGACAGAGAGAAATACACAAATTTATTAATTATGTTTTTATATAATATTATAATATAATAATTTTTAAATAATTTTTTAAATTAATAATAATTATTAATATTCATTATTTATTATTATTATTAATGATTAATTTATTATTTTATATAATATTGAGTGATTATTATATAATTATTTATTGCTCTTTTAGGTAATTTTTATTTAATCTTAATTAACCGTACTTATTAATTTTATGGTGCTGCTGTTGCAGCTGAACAACGATCGATACGTATATATATCGAAATTTATTACTAATTTTGACAAAAAAATTTTGTGAAAATTCGCCTTGAGGTACAAACCGCTTTGTGTGTATACGTGTGACTGAAAATGTTATTTTGAATAAAGTGACACTTTTCACGAACTCAAGATCTCAATATTGACTGCACCAATTTTATTCGCAATGGTCGCAATCGAAAGTTTGTATCGACATTATATCAGAAAATGTCAGTAGATTTTGTATTGCTGTTATAATTTCTGAAATATTTGAATTGAAAGTATGTTTGACATAAGAATTTCAGGTAAAGCTATGGTAGCGTCACGGCATTTGCGCAATAAAGTAACACGCAGACCACGCATTCACGCGGTCATCACTCTTTTTTATGTACTTGGCGTCGCGCCGCTACCGCGTCGCTTAATATATATACAGGATGATTCACAGGGCTGGGCAAAATACACTATTAAAGTATTTAAAATACAGAATACATAATACTAGGTATTTTAGTATTTGAATTACAAAATATAAAATACTTTCAATCTTTTGATTTTAAATACAAAATACAAAATACTTTCAATCTTTCGATTTGAAATACAAAATACAATATACTTTTAAGTTTTTATTTGAAATACAAAATACTTTTAATTTAATCTTTCAATTACAATAATATATAATATTAAACTCACCGCTTCAACAGGTCCCTCTCCACTTTTAGAGAGAGAGAAAGAAAAATTGATTTACTCTTACATTTTTTAACAGTCCTGTATCAATCATACGAGAAATCTATTTACTGATGTGAGATTATGAAATTTGACTCTGATGACTTGATATTGCTTGAAACTTGATGAAAATAATTAGTGTCATATGAGAAAAATTTAAATTACTCTTAATGGTTATCAAGAATTTTTATCAATAATTTTTTTAGTATTTCAAATACAAAATAGATTGAAATTGTATTTGAAATACAAAATACATTGAATAATTTTTTTGAAATACAAAATACAAAATACTTTTTTGTGTTCCACTGAAATACAAAATACAAAATACAAATTGTATTTCAAATACTGTATTTCAAATACAAGTATTTGAAATATGCCCAGCCCTGGTGGTTCAGAACACCCCCGGTGTCCTTGTAAAGACGTATTCTTGACTCAATTCTAAGACGATTTTTCCTTTACAAAAATTTTGTCCGAAGCTTAGTTTTCAAATTATAACGAGAAATAGTTAGCGAATTACGGGGCGCGTACGGAAGTTAGACAGGGGCGGCGCAACTTACTATCCGACGGCAGGCGGTACGCGGGACCGTCGCGACGATCAGCTGATTACACACGCGCAAACATGCGTTTACATTCTCCCTTTCTCTCTTTTTCACAAACACACACACGCACGCACGCACACACACAAGAACCTTACCTTTTAAAGATTTGTCGACTTCTGTAGCTTCTCGAGAAAGATGGATGAATTTTCATTTCGATGTGATTTCCACGTAAAGAGTGTTCATTTTAATAAATTTTCGATAGTTTTAATGCAAATGTCACAAGTTATCTGACAAGTTACTGACTGATACAGATTAAATAATTAATTAATTCCTTTTTTTTACAAACCGTGTCACTTCAACATTTCACACTCCATTCACATACAAACTATTTACTTGAAGAAATCTACTAATGTATCTACTAATTAATATTCGTTACATACTTTACAATCACTGTCGATTAATTATTCGTCCACTGAAAAATCACGAAGAAAGAAACACGGCGATTTATTAATACACGACCCGTTCACTCGTCGATAGCAGTCGACTGATTTTAATATCATATTTATCACTTAATTATTATCAATCCGTGTCAATTATTCGTCGACTGAAAAACTCGAAGAAAGAAGCACGCGATAATTTACTAAAACACGACAATTTACTGACACAGGAGGCGTTCACTCGACAATAGCAAGCACTCGACTGACTTTAATACCGAATGTATTAGTTAATAATTATCAATCGATGTCGATTAATTATTTGTCGATTGAAAATTCACTCGAGAAAAAAAACACGCGCACTATTTACTAACACGACAATTTATTGACACATGAGGCGTTCACTCGACGATAACATGCAGTCGACTGATTTTATTGGTTATGTTTGTAGCGCTGTCGAAACGCGAACATGTGATTAGTTGAAATATCACAATTAGAGCGCACTGCTTGCTATCATCGAGTGCACGCGTCGTGTGTTTTTTTTTTCGAGTGATTTTTTTAATCAAATAATTAATCGATTGATAACAATTAACTAATAAATTCGATATTAAAATCAGTCGATTGCTTGCTATCCTCAAGTGAACGGGTCGTGCATTAGTATAATAAATCGCTGTGTAAATTTATGTGTTATATATAAATTAACTGTTAATAAATTTCTTCGTGTTATGTTTCAGTGGACGAATAATTAATCGACAGTGATTGTAAAGTACGTAACCGATATATACATTAGTAAATTTTTCATAATTTCTTCCAGTGAATTGTTTGTATGTGAATCGAATATGTGAATTGAGTGAAATGTTGAAGTGTCACGTTATGTAAAATAAAAAATTAACTAAATAATAATCTGTGTCAGTCAGTAATAAAGTCTGCATTGAAACTAACGAAAATTTATTAAAATAAACGTTTATTTAGAGTTTTCGTGGTCCATCGAAATGGAAATTCCGTCTTTCTCACGAAGCTGCAGGAGTCATCGAATCTTTACAAAGTAATTGTATGCGTGTGTGTGTGTGAGTGTGAGTGTGAGACGTGAGTGTGAATGTGAGAGTGAGAGTGAGGGTGAGAGTGAGAGTGAGAGTGAGTGCGAGTGCGAGTGCGAGTGCGAGTGCGAGTGCGAGTGCGAGTGCGAGTGCGAGTGCGAGTGCGAGTGCGTGTGC
>NW_012026774.1:329025-330725 GCF_000956235.1 Wasmannia auropunctata
GTGTGTGTGTGTGTGTGTGTGTGTGTGTGTGTGTGTGTGTGTGTGTGTGTGTGTGTGTGTGTGTGTGTGTGAGCAAGAGAGAATGTAATCGCATGTCCTTAAAATGTCATGTGTATGCGCATGTGTAGCAGTCAGCTGATCGTCAGGCGTACCGCCTGAGTCCAACAATAAATTGTGCGCTCCTGTCTACTTTCCATACGCGGCCCGTAATTCACCAACTATTTCTCGTTATAATTTGAAAACTAAGCTTCGGATAAAATTTTGATAAAGGAAAAATCATCTCAGAATTGAGTCAGGAATATGACATTTTAAAGACAAATGTTTATTTTGAAACATCCTGTATGTACATACAGTGTTCTATTTTATATTTTAACTGACAATGAGTCAAATATTTGAAAATCGCGAGGTTTGAGAGCAAAATGTTTTAGACAAAAAGTTGTAGGGTTTCGAGGGGGACATAACACGATGACCTTGAATTGCCCTTATATGGTGTTTTTCAAGGTCATTTAGAGGTCCACTTAATTTTGTTAAACGAAATGTAGTATGTTTTATTATAAAATCAGACAGAGCGTTTAATTTTACGTAAAAAAGTACTAAAACACTTTTGGTCTAAACTATTTAAGGAGGTATTACACGAAAAAGGATGTGTGCATAACGTGTATTTAGAAAGTCTCCTTCAATGTGGGAATAATGCAGGGGTGTTTCAAATCAAATTTAAATAATTTTCACCTATAACAGTACGATTGAAGAAATAAGAACCAATGATCTGTCCATTTAAAATTCCACACAACACATTTAAAGACCAGCGATGTTGATTGTCAACTTGTCGATAATTTTAAATAATGCACACACAATGAGATACTCAATAATATGTTTATAATAGTTAGGTATTCTCTTCAAGAAATGCACGTAGTGAGAATTATTTTTCTATAAAGGTGGTAGACACCAAATGGGGTCCACAAAGAGTTTATGTGCATACACAGAGAATTGGGGCTATATCAAAAGTATTATTTTCCTAAATCCGCCAACGACGAGAAATGATATGAAGATGCGAGTAAGAAATGCTTGTCGCAATATTCCACGTAATGTATTATTGTCATTGGAAGATCTTTTTCGCAAGAGAGTAAGACTATGTTATGAGGTTACCCACACAGCACGAATAGCTGTTTGCCGGATAATAGTCGACTTTTTTAGATAAGTTATAGCCGACTATTAAAGTCGACATTAAGCCATATATTTCTAGGTTGGTTTTTGTCAACTTTAACTGTCGACTGTAAGTCGACTTAGAGCCATTTTTAGAAAATTAAAGTCTTTTACTGAATAATTACAAGACTGTCGCTAGATAGTGTTTGCTGGTATCTGTCTTTCTCGCATTTAAAATTTGTCAAGCTCCTCTATATGTATAACCAATATCAAATCAAAGTTCGAGAATGTCATAATTATTTGTACATTATTCGTGTATGCACTTAGTGTGAGATGAATAATGTTTTTGTAACATAAACTAATAATGAGTATAAATACTTAATAGTCGCTAAAAGAAAGCGGAGATATTTTTGATATTTTTCAATTAGAATATTTTCGGAATTAAACAGATGACAAAGGCAGTTAAGAGTCCCACGCAGTTCTTGGTGCGTATATATTCTTGGTTTATTCTAATATTCCTTACATTAAATCCTTAGCGAACGTTTCGGCTTCCATCA
>NW_012026774.1:330745-331861 GCF_000956235.1 Wasmannia auropunctata
TTAAAATATTATTCCAAGTATATTTTCTGTATTTATATTAAAACGGAATATAATGATAGAAATACAAAAGCCAAAATTCAAGAAATGCAATAATAGAAAAAAAACCTAATATAATGATATGCAAGGTTAGGTTAATTTTTTTTTTAACTAAGTTAAGTTAAAGTTAACAGTCTAAAACTTTAACTTAGTTAAGATACAAGTTAGTCCATAATAAAATTAATTAAGTTAAAAGTTAAGTTAATAAAAAAAAGTAATTGAAAAGTTAAAGTTAAATTTTTTCATTTTATAATTTTAGAGTTTCTAAACAGAGTTTTTAAGTAATTAGAATAGGCAACAACTCTTCCTATTCCAATCCAAATGGTAATAGTTAGTTAATTCTCCTTTATAACATTATGCAAAGAACCAAAGCGGTAAAATAAAATAAAAACAAAAAATGCAATAGATAATATAATGAGGAACCTAGAAATTAAAAAGGGATTTTTGCACTAACAACAAGTAGCAAATTATGTGACAGAAAATAATCGAAGATGTGAGAAAATCTCCAGCAACAACATACTTGGCGCGCCCGTTTTTTTGTAAATTAAAAAGATTTTATATATATATATATCCAACTTATTATTTTGAATATTTCTCATATTTTGCATATAATTTCAACGTGTTGCAGTACGTCATACGCACTTAACTTGTTGATAGTGTCACTAGTATCATCAAATAACTGTTAATTAATTGTAATTGAAATTAATTTAAATATATTAAATTAGCGATATAAGTCCTTATATTTATAAATTTTTAATAATCACATATATTCAAAGAAATATATTAATATAACTTAATTAAATCATCATATTATAGAAATCATTTTATCACATTTTAATAATAACAATAATAATATTAATACCTAAAATATATAGTAATAAATAAGAACATAAAGCGATCCTAAAGTCGTCTATATTATTGACCAAATGTGATTATTTCGATTACAAAGTAAACATAATTAAAGGCAATAGATTTAATAATAATCTTTCTCAACAATTAAAGTATAGACATCAATATTATGTAACTTAGGCTGGTAGAGATATGTTATGCTATGAAAGACGTTTTTATGAAAGTTAAAGA
>NW_012026774.1:333598-337014 GCF_000956235.1 Wasmannia auropunctata
TCCAAATTCGAACAACTTTTTTAAAAAGATCAAAATCTTATAATTCAGATTCACGATACTTTCTCTCGGGAAATTGGAGGTTGACTCACCGATGTGGAGCATGAAAGCTTATAACTATAATGATAACTAATTTGCGCTGAAGATGGCTTGATGGAAGTCCGAAACGTTCGCTAAGGATTTAATGTAAGGAATATTAGAATAAACCAAGAATATACACGCACCAAGAACTGCGTGGGACTCTTAACTGCCTTTGTCATCTGTTTAATATTTGTTAATTAAAGAGTCATTATATTTTTTAATTATTTTCGGAATTGGTTTAATGTAAAATATATTAATTTTTTACCCATTATATAAAACTTGTGTGGTTTTTGCCATAACCTAATTAATGTTGGCTTATGGTATTGGCTAAAAGTCAACTTATTGTCGGCTAAAAGTTAACCTAGTCGACATAACCTAGTTGGCAAATAAAAAATGTCGGTTATAGTTGCCATAAAATCGACTTAAAGTCGACTGACATGGCTGACTTACGGCCGACTATAGTCGAGACATTTGTCGACTGTTAGTCGGCTATAAGTTAACATTTAGTCTAACTTTGAAGTCGACTTTAGACTTCTTCCGACTGACAGCTGACTAACAATCGACTTCGTGCTGTGTGGGTAACGGTGTCAATGTTGAGCACCTATTAAACTGAAATTACAAAGTTCTTTTTCTGTAACGTCTCCTTGTAATATCTTCTTAAATAAAAAGTTTAGACCAAAAATGTTTTAGTACTTTTTAAAGTAAAATTAAACACTCTGTCTGATTTTGTAATAAAACATACCACATTCCGTTTAAAAAAATTAGGTGGACCTTTAAATGACCTTGAATAGATAATGTACATACGTATAATACGACTTAATACTCACCGTCTTTCGTTACATTTTATTTAAATAAATAAATAAACACAAACTAAACAATTCTGATTATCACCAGTAATAATTTAACAAAGAAAGCATATAATTCTTATTGTCAACCGTAACTGACAAATTGTAATAAGTAAAGATAAAAATTATAATAAGTTCATATGACTCAGTGGCTCAATCATGATCCTGGCTGAGGTGATATTGTTTCGCAATACGTTTCTTAATTTTCAAATAACGCGCGTTATACCACCTCTGTCGTAGTTTGCTAATGTGCTGAATTCCGCAAAACTAGCGGGCACAGTCATATTATAATTTCCATCTTTACTTTAGTTCACAATTGCGTTGAATTACGCAAAACTATAAACGGGCACGCAATTATACGAACTTATTACAATTTGTCAATTACGGTCGACAATAAGAATTATACGCTTTCTTTGTTGAATTATTACTGGTGATAATCAGAATTGTTTAGTTTGTGTTTATTTATTTATTTGAATAAAATGTAACGAAACACGGTGGGAATTATACGTATGTACTTTTATGACGGCTCCAATGATCGCGCCAATCGGTTGCTGCACTCGCTGCACTTTTAGACTCCGGCGCTGCAGTATGTACGTGGAGAATCTGGGAGAGTTTTAGGAACGAGTGAGAGTAGTGTCGTGTAACATGTAACGTGTTCGAGGTCGAAAGAATAAAGAGACTGTAGTAGTGTTAATCGAGAACTGGCTCATTATTTCTGCGGTTCACCGGAACATCCTTCACCTTCCTTCCTGGCCATACTTCAATAGTGGACATCGAGAATTAACCTGACATGCCACAATTGGTGACCTCCGACGATTCACGAAATCCGTCCTACACTTAACCTAAAAACATGCCTACCGAAAATGGCGAAAACGGCTCTGAAGAAGGGAACGCTGTGGAAGGCGGCATCGCACACATCTTTACTGGACGAATGGCCAAACTCTCACCCTTTTGGAAGGAAGAGCCTGATCTATGGTTTCTGCAAGTCGAAGCAGCTTTTGGTATCGCTGGAATCGTAAGAGACGAGACTAAATATCAGTACGTCATCGCGCATGCGGATTCTCTGTTCTTACCGCATATTACGAACCTTCTCGAAACCCTCCTGCGAAAAACAAATACGAGACTCTTAAACAACGAGTTCTCGGAGCTTTTACAGAATCAGAAAAGGTAAAATTACGCACGGTATTGCAAGACCAACACTTCGGTGAGTCAAAACCAACACACTTCCTACAGAAAATTAGAAATTTGGCCCCCGCTCACGATTCTATTATCAAGTCGATGTTTCTCGAACAAATGCCACACCAGTTGCTATACGATTCTGATCGCAAACACAGATCAAGACTTGGACGCCTTAGCCACGCTAGCCGATAAATTAATGGAATTCTCGAACCTGTCGCGTCTCTCCGTACAACAAGTCAGCCAAACAAACGCTGATTCTTCAACCGACAGTAGTATCGCGGATATCATACATCGCCTAGACAAAATCGAAGCACGATTTACTCGCAAAAACACAAAAGGTTATGCCAGATCACGTTCGCGCTCGCATTTAGGAAGCGGTAATCAGAAAAGCGATAAGTACTGTTTCTTTCATCGTAAATTTGGTACAGAGGCTCGCAAGTGCACTCAACCGTGTTCCTGGAAACAACCGGTAGTCAAGGCGGTGGAAAACTAGAATCCTCGCCTTGTATAGAGACGGCCGAAGGTGGAGACCCTTTACAAAAACGTCTCGTCGTTACTGATAAAAGCAGCGGATTGCGACTTCTCATAGATTCCGGCGCCGACATCTTCATTTTACTCAAATCTTTTAGCAGTAAAGCAAATTCGCCAGTGAAATTTAAACTTTTCGCAGCGAACGGGTCCGTCATTGACACCTTTGGAGAGAGACTGGTCACGCTTGATCTAGGCTTACGCAGACTAATTAAATGAGTATTTACCGTCGCAGACGTACTACAATCTATTATCGGAGCGGATCTAATCTCGCAATTCGGATTGCTCATCGACCTTAAGGGTAAGAAAATTATTGATAGACACGCTAATCTCTTTTCACCTGCAGTTTTATCACGATCTTCCTCATCGAGCATTTCAACTGTCAACAATCAATGTCGAGAATTATTAAAGGAATTCATCGACATCACCGTACCTCGGAAATTCGACAAGGGAGCAGATCACGCCCAAACAGCATAAGAACGTCCTAAGGACGTCCCCAGAGCGTCCAGGACGGGATTTGAGGACGTTATCAGGATGTCCTATTTTCATCCAGGGACGTCCTGAGGACGTCCTGTGGTATAGCAAATGAGCGCCTCATCGTGTCCTCAGGAAGTCCTGAATACGTCCACAGGACGACCAGGACGGGTATTGAGGACATCCTCAGGAGGTCCTATTTTCATCCAGGGATGTCCTAAGGACATCTTGTGGTATAGCGAAATCTCTGACGTGTCCATAGGATATAAAAAATAACAATAACGATTAAATAAACGTTTATAAAATTAAAAT
>NW_012026774.1:337034-340579 GCF_000956235.1 Wasmannia auropunctata
CCTGAAAAAGGTATCCTAAGGACATCCCGAGGACATCCCGTGGATATATGAATGTCCTCAAAATGTCCCAGGACGTCCTGGGACATATTCAGGATGATCCTGAGGACGTACTGTGCTGCTTGGGCGGCGTTTTTTATCATATCCTCACAACCGGACCCCCAGTAGCACAACGCACACGTCGTTTACCTCCGGAAAAGCAACTCCAGGCAAAAGCGGAATTCGAATTTATGATGGCTCAAGGGATTTGTCAGCCGTCAAAGAGCCAATAGGCAAGCCCGCTGCACATGGTCCCCAAAAAGGATGGTCAGTGGAGACCATGTGACGATTATCGTCGCCTAAATGCGGTCACGGTTCCGGATAGATACCCAATTGCCCACATACACGATTTCTCGTACAAATTCCAGGGATGCAACATATTCTCAACACTGGACCTCACTCGAGCGTATTTCCAAATTCCAGTGGCACCAGAGGACGTGCCAAAAACAGCCGTGATTACATCATTTGGCCTTTTCGAATTTAAAGTGATGACATTCGGTCTTTGTAACGCGGCTCAGTCTTTTCAAAGATTTATAGACACTGCTCTAAGAGGTCTCGATTTTTTGTATGTGTCTACATCGATGATATAATAATAGCTTCCCGCGGAGGTAGCGCGGAGGAGCACGAAAAACACTTGAGACTGATGTTTGAATGACTTCGGAAATTCGGCATCACAATCAACTTAAGCAAATGCACCTTCGGAGCCTCAGAAGTCCGTTATTTAGGTTACCTTATTTCTAAAGAGGGTTCACAGCCTTTACTTGATCGCGTCTCTGCAATCCAACAGTTTCCCAAGCCAACAACAGTCACCGAGCTCCGTCAGTTTTTAGGCGTCATCAATTTTTACCGACGTTTTCTTAAAAACGTCGCGGCAATGCAGGCACCTTTGCACGCCCTCCTCACCGGAGGCAAGAAAAACGGAAAAGCCAGTATTGAATGGTCTCAAGAAGCTAAAAAAGTTTTTCAAGATTGCAAAGCCTCTCTAGCCACTGTTACCCTGCTGCATCACCCGAAAGAAGACGCTACACTCGCGCTGTCGTGCGATGCTTCAGACACTGCCATGGGAGCTACACTCAAGCAGCTCAACAACGGCTGTTGGGAGCCTTTAGGAAGCCTTTTATTCAAAAAAATTCTCTAAGGCCTAACAAAACTATAGCACATACGACAGGGAGTTACAAGCTATTTTCAGCGGCCTAAAATTTTTCCAGTATCTGATTGAAGGCAGGAAGTAAATTGTTAAAACCGATCACAAATCTATCACTTACGCATTTAAACAGAAGCCTGAAAAAGCGTCCCCGCGCCAACTTCGACAGCTCGATTTTATTAGCCAAATAACTACGCATATAGTTCATGTTTCAGGCGCTGACAATATTATTGCTGACTCGCTTTCCCGCATTAATGCCATCAGTATGCCAGTTACCGTTTCCACAGGGGAGCTGGCGTCTGCTCAGCAGGACGATAAAGAACTTCCGGATCTTCTTCGTTCACCTAGAGTTTTGACTTACGTCGAATCAGAATCGATAACACCGACGCGTCACTATACTGCGATACATCCACCCAGGAGATACGTCCTTACTTCCCCAGAAGTTTGCGGAAGCGTATTTTTGACATGGCACGGGCTTTCGGGTGAAAACACCCTAGTGGTCGTGCCACAAAGAAAATCATCCAGAAGAAGTTCGTCTGGCCATCCATGTCTAAGGACATTATCGACTGGGCTCTTGCCAGTTTATCTTGCCAGCGAAGCAAAGTTAGCAGACATGCGAAGCTACCTCACGAACATATCAACGTACCTAACGAGCGTTTTGCTCACGTACACCTGGACATCGTCGGGCCGCTGCATCCATCACAAGGATTTCGGTACTGTCTAACTATGATAGACCGGTTTACTCGTTGGCCTGAAGCAATCCCCATCGCTGATATTACAGCCGAAACTGTCGCAGAGGTATTCTACGCTCGCTGGATTTCTCGTTTCGGGACCCCCGCTACAATCACTACGGATCAAGGATCACAATTTGAAGCCATCTTTTTTCAAGCACTAGCACATCTAATTAGTTGCAAGAAGACAAGAACTACTGCATATCACCCATCGGCTAATGGCATGATCGAACGCTGGTACAGATCCTTTAAAGCGTCGATCATGTGCCATAATTCTAATCAATGGGTCGATGTTCTTCGTACGACCCTTCTGGGATTGCGTTCAAGCCTCAAGGAAGATATTAACGCCACGGCCGCGGAGCTTGTGTATGGTTCAACACTTCGTCTACCTGGAGAATTCTTCATCGACGAGGACATGTCGCCCGACCCCAAAGTCTTTGTGGAAAAGTTCCGTGAACACATACGTCAGGTACGTCCACACGGTTTTCTAAGAGTCGACTCCGTCAAGAAGCCACTACAACACCTGTACGAAGGCCCTTACAAAGTTGTGGAACGCCTGTCAGACCGAGATTTTGCTTTACTTATTAAAAACAAAAGAGTAATAGTAAACATTGAACGGTTAAAGCCAGCATTTATAGAGGCCTCAACCGAGGAAGAAACTTTTTCCGATGCAATTCTACCAGAAGCGGTGCAACCATTTCAACCCATGCAGAATCCGCAACAACAAACGGAGAAGGATACTTCAACCTCAAGTTCAACAACCGTCCCCAAGGTTTGACAGCCAACCTTAAAGACTTATCCAGGACCAAAGGGTAAAAAGAAAACTGTATCTTTTATATCATAACATGTATTCCTTTTATATATGTAATGCTCGTTTTCGCTCAATATTAACTTTAGTATTATTTTCTTCATTGATTTTTAGTTAGCCTAGAGTGCAGTATTATTTTTATTATTTTGTGATAACATTCTTCCACATTCTGTCTTTATAGCATATTTAGTTTAATGTATTATTTTATTTCGCAACTGTAACTCAGTGTTACAACTGTTACTCGGAAGCGAGTCCTATGGCGGCTCCAATGATCGCGCCAATCGGTTGCTGCACTCGCTGCACTTTTAGACTCCGATGCTGCAGTATGTACGTGGAGAATCTGGGAGAATTTTAGGAACGAGCGAGAGTAGTGTCGTGTAACATGTAACGTGTTCGAGTTCAAGAGAATAAAAAGACTGTAGTAGTGTTAATCGAGAACTGGCTCATTATTCCTGCGGTTTACCGGAACATCCTTTACCTTCCTTCCTGGCCATACTTCAATAATGGACATCGAGAACTAACCTGACACGCCACACATTATCTAAGCCGCTGCCATCTCTAGGTCGCTCAAGCACTAGAGGTGCAGTCGGTAATTTACCGTCTATGGTAAACAGTATGAAAATGTAGTATCCATCCATTATCATTCACCTTGTATATGTTGTGACGTTGCAACCCGCTGCAGCGGAGCAGCGTCCCGCCGCCGTCACAAGGCGCGGGTTCGCGCCCTTTTTGCCGGGCCGACAGCCGCGCTATCGCGAGCGAGACCAAGATTTCCGGGAGGCCCGAAATTAAATCACGTATTTGATATTAATTAGTTTGAACCTCT
>NW_012026774.1:340797-349527 GCF_000956235.1 Wasmannia auropunctata
AGAGCTGCCGAGACGACGTGGCCAAGTCGTCCCGGAGTAAAGGGCGGAGGACGCGCCCACCAGATGCCACGCCGCCACTTCCAGGAGATAAGGTGGCCTCGCGAGGACGCGAGGCGCCCGTAGAAAAAGTCGCCATTTACGCCCGTGCCACGGCGGGACCCCCGCGGCGCCATGACTGGTCGCGACCGTGTGCGCCGCTAAGTTGCGCACTCCCGGGCTGAGGGTGCAGGCATTGATCGCGTATCAAACGCGTATCTACGCCGCTTTTGCGTGCAAGCGACCACGGCGTGCGATCAAGTCGAGGAGCGAGCGATAACCGAGCGAGAGAGAAAGACAGAGAGCGAACGAGACGGAAGGCTGCCGGCCCGGACCTTTGACCGAGGACGTCAAGAAGGAGATCGTGCCAGTGAGATGATCCTCTATCTCCGAGTGCTGTAAAGCCACGGGCAGGTCGCGGATCCCATTCGCACTCTGCGGACGGAAACGCCATTTTCGTGTTCGAGTCTCGTGTGCCCTTTTGGCGACACGTGGTTCGTAGTATTTGGTTGTCGGCGTCCGTCCTCAAGTGCGAGGATTCTTACGGGACTCTGCCGTGGGCTACCGAAAGTGTCGCGAGTCGCATATCGAGCCGCCCGGAGATCGCCCCCGCGAATGTGCCGCAAAGCCCTCGTGCACGAGTGCGCAAGTTTATTGTAAGTGCGTGTATTCGTGAGCCCGCGAGTACTTAGCGTCTTCGCGTATATCCCTCGTGCGTGTGCTTTCGTTGTGCCTCGACGCAAGGAATTCAGTGTTCGTTTTTCGTTTCCGTACGTGTGTCTGTCTTGCGAGCCTGTTATTGAGGCTACTCCGTGCGTGTATTCTTGACTATTATCGGTGCCTGCGTCGGACCGAGATAGATTCTTTTATCGTACTCTAATGCCGTGTCGGTCTGATCGCGTTTTTGTCTACCGGTTCGAGTTTATGTAATTTAGCTCAGGCGGAGTCGATTAAGTTGTGCGCCGCGCTACTTCCGGTTGCCGATCCGGGCGTGCGCATGCGCCCGTCTATCACACCAGGCCGTGCGTCCCTCTGCGAACGAGGTATCGGATCGAACTCATTATTGTTACTGCGTTTTCCGTTGCTGGCACTTTTTCCTTTTAAACCAGTCGCTAGATTATTTTCTGCCGCATATCGACAAGTAGTCTTTTCTTTCTTTTTCCTTTTTTTGTTAATTATCTTTACGGGAGCCTTTATTATCGCCGTACCAAGCGTTTATTAAAGTGTTCTTTCTCACTTTACTTTTGACTTTATTCTTTCGCCCGCTTCTCATTATCCCGTCGAAAATCACGTAACTCGCCCTTCGTTTCCGCCCTGCCTTTCTGCCGTTAGGTAGAGCCAGCCGGCCCTTACGCGACCGACTTCGGGAGAAGCATTCATTTTGGGTATCGTCGAATACCCGTATCGTTTCCGCGCTATCGGTGGCTTTGAGTTTCGCGAGCGACGTTGCCCCCGAGCACGTCTGGCACCCAACTCTCGCGTCGCGACTCCCCATCGATCGCAGGAGGGACCTACATCAGAGGGCTAACACCCTCCCCTCCCGACAGCGTTCACGATTTTCCTCTTTCCGTTTTTGATCCGCGCCCGCGCGAATCACCAACCTCGCGGAGCACGTGACAATGTATATACAAAAAATTTATGTATTTAGAAAATAAAAAATAAAAATAAACATACTTTAAAATCCTCTTCGATCTGCTCGCTAACCACCTTGTCAGACTGACTCTTTTCCTTTGCAATTTTTTTTAAATATACCCTGCAATATATTACCGGTAAAAAATTTATGATAAAAAAGATAAGATATTAAAAAAAAATTAAAATTAATTATTAATTATTAAGTCATAATCCATCTACTCTTGTTATTACTAGAGACGCGTTCAGATTCCCACCCGTATATCTTCCAATCACCATTCGGATTCCTTGCCACCTGAGTGTCTTCTAATAACTAAACCCCATTCTCACCAGTCACACAGCGGCTACATACTGAGAGAGGAATCCGAACGCACCCCAGCGAGGATACTTTGCGGAACAGTGCCTCTGCGAGACAGCAAACAAGGAAGTACTATCGTCCGGTAGCGACCTGGGACTGGAGACAGAGGCGTACGCACGCCGCCGGGGACTCCCCAATGAGAAATGATCGCCAATTCGATATCGAATTGATGTCGATATGCGATGATTTCGACATCAATTCGACATCAATTCAACGTCGAATTGAAAACCATTTCTCACTGGGTCCACCGGTCCTGCCTTTAGCGCTCGCCGATAAACTCCGCTAGAGGCTATCCATTACATTAGGGCACTGCTGTAGATATTTTGAGCGGAAGCGGTAGACGAGCCAGGCGTAAACCTTCCAGGGTCCCATTCGAAAACTTAAATTATTTTGTACATAATCTGTAAATATATTGTACATACAAGTGGAGCTACACTCTTATCCATTTTTACCATGAAGTTATCCAATCACCTCTCTCTCTCTCTCTCTCTCTCTGCGAAAGAAAGCGGAAGCGAGCAAGCAATATGACGGTTCGTCTACCTCCACAAATATTACATATTTATATTTTTCTTTCAAGAAAACGGTAATATAGATTTTATTTAAACAAAATTATAAGCAAATATTTACGAAAACGTTGCTAATACGAGCCTACGCCGTTGTTAGAGCGTGAAAAAATAATTTTAATTTAATTATTATCGGAATTATTATCGGATTCCTATCTCCCCATTCTTGAGGCCTTTTCTACATAAGTTCCACCACTCTTTACTACCCTTTTCACATCCAATCCCTTTCTCAATGTCTCTACTAGTCGCTCTCCCATCATTACACTTTTCCTTCTTAAAACGTGCACATGTCAGTAACGATTAAAGAATATGAATATGTTCTAAATAATGTAAGGTTTTCAAATTTTATTTTTGATGTTTTTTTTGTTGTTACTTAATAGCATTTTCTTTCTGTTATACACACTTTTAGAAAAATGACTATGTTCAACTTTTTTAGATTTTTATATTCTTGTTTACACACATTTTATCAAGATGATTTTTCATAACTTATAATTTTATTTTATTTTATTTTTATACAATTTTATCTATTTATTATTTATTCAGTTATTTATTTATTCTCGTTCTTGATTGTTACCATCGTGTGCTCTCCTCTTATAGTTACATTATTTCTAGATATTCTAACATACACTTTTTTGTAAATCACGGACTAAGGATGATGCTTTCCAAAAGGTCTAGAAACCAAGACAAGAATTGTAAAACATTTACTTTTATACATTGCAAGCCTAATGCGTTTACTTGTACATAAGGTTAGTTATTTAATACGTTATATGTCCACTGAGAATGACCGCTATGTAAAAGGGTCGAAACGTCTGTTATAAATTGTACGTTTAAGTAGCTTCATAATATGTCTTTTTTACCATTACTGTTCAAGATTACTAGCACGTTACACCCAGCTTGGCGTAACAGTTCCATTATCGTTATAATTTTAATTTAAATCATAAATATCATATATTACATAATTACGCAAATATATGATATACAAATATATGATGAAAATCAATTTGGTACATAATTACGCACGATACAATAAAATCAGACATTTTAATCCGTGAAGTGGATCCTCTTTAGTGAATAAATTACGTTTCCTCATATAGTACCAGTCCCTTTTTCTTACACGGCAATCAAATGGTAAAATAATCATTAGATCAGAGCGAATAAAAGTCCATAATTAAAATAACGTAAAGGTCCATAGCTAAAATCCTTAATACACCAATAAATAAATTTAAAACAGATAAGTAGTTATTCTAACCAAAGAAAATTAAAAATTATAGAAGAAATAAATAAATAACTAAATAAAATAAAATATTTACAAATATTACATCAATGCATTAACAACACGGACGTTTTGACTTGATTTAGAGTCACCTTCAGCGCATAAAGAATATAAGAGCGTTAATTGACCATCGATTGATCTCTTATATTCTTTTTGCGTTGAAGATAACTCCAAATCGAAACGATCGTATTGTTAATGCATTGATGTAATATTTTTTAATATACATTTTAAGCACCGACAGCTGCTTTGATTTTCATAGGCCTTAATTTTTATTGCAATTTTTAAATTAGAGAGTCCACCATTTCAATATTGTTAAAATAAAATAAATGATAACTTTAATTAAATGACTTACATAGAGAGAGAGCGAGAGAGAGATAAAAGGATTGGAACTGGTTGAGCCATGACAGTTACAATAATTATTAAAACGTCGAGAGAGAAGACATAATATAGATCCCTTCTCTCCTACATAATGGAAGAACATCGTTATTTTATGATGTCGAAATATATTGGAACAAGGAGTTCGGTATCATTTTGTAAGTCCATTATGTTGTTTAATAAAAATCATTTTAGAGATTAATCGTTTATTATAATACATCTCCTCGTTCAAAATCTCGACATTATTCCAATCAAACTAAAGATGACTCAAACCTGAGCCGAAACATTTAGATTTCTATGTATTTATAAGTATTATAAAAAATTGTTTTTTTTGCGCACTTAATACTGCGCTTGTCTCTCATTAACCTCTTTTGTCCTTAATTTTTCTTTGTTGTATTTTTTCATTTAATACGTTTCAAATTTCTTTTCAGCCAAGGATATTTTTGACCCAATAATCAGCTACGGTCTTTAAAGAAAGTTAGCTAAAAATATATTGTTTAAATAATAATATACCCGTAGTTTGACGAGAAATGACTTTATAGAATCTGTTGGTCCGCTCACAGTAAAATTAGATGAATTATTATAACATGCAATGTCAATGTCCGAAGGACAGATATCTTTTATGGTTTCAAAATTAAGATTAATTTCGGCCATGGAACCATTAATTATTTTCGACTCATAAAGCGCTAAACCGATAAAATATGCCGAAAGAATTGTTTCTTCGACTGTCAAACATCCATCTGCATATCCACAGACTAGTTCACCAATAGAATGACCGATTATAAAGTCAGGGACGATACCAATGGATGTTAAAAGATCGACTATTCCAATCTGTGATACATAAAAGAAATATCTTTATTTTCTATTATCTATTTATTTTAAGTTGAAATTAATGTTATGAGATATAACTTTAATCATATTTTATGGTATAATAAAATATATTTATATTTATTTTTATATTAATATAAATATATAAATATATTTATATTTATTTTTTCTTTTTCTTACCTGCAGTCCGACAAGACTTAAGAATAAATTCACAATATTGTCGAAAATACTTTTATTTTTATTTGTTAAGATATCTATGAAGTTTATACCATAAGATCCCAAAATAGTATTACATTTTTGGATTGTTTTAGCGAACACTGGAAGTTTCATTAGAGCTTGACCTATTAAAATTTTAAGCTATTAAAAGCTTATATTACATTCAGTTTGTATTTATAGAAAAAGAAACAATGAAAAAGTTGTGGAGTTTGTTGTTCAGGCATCATGATATGTATTAATTGATTTCAATATCAAAACAAGTTGGCAAGTGTAGTATGTTTGTATTTTATTTACTACAAAGAAACAATACAATATACAGAATTGTTTTTTGCATAAAAATGTAGAGGAAGAGCTCTCTACCATTAGTACACAAAGAATTAGTACAGAAAGAATTAGGCAATAAAGGCTAAAATACGACTAAACTCGTTGACAATTTTTACAATGTCGACTTTTTGAATTAATTATTGTGAAGAAACTCTACCATTAGTATAGTTTCTTTACAATAATTAATTTAAAAAATCGAAATTGTAAAAACTGTCAACGAGTTTTAGTCTCCTTTATTGCCTAATTCTTTCTATAGAAGGATAAAGAATCAAACATCAGTTACTCTTTCGTATATTTCTTTCGTTAATGTGTTTCTGTTTAATTTTTATTTTAGTAAAATGACTAAATATTGTATAAAACGTCTTAAAGCAATTTTAAAATAATGCCATCATAAATTGGGATATAAAAACATCATATACATAAGATGTCTCAATGTTCTATGAAACATTCAAAATAATAATATATTTACTTACTCATCCCAAACCATTGAGATCCTAACCCAGAAAAAATGAAACAAATCGGTCTTGTATATGGATAATGTCTTACTTTATTTATAACTGTATTATAAGATATTTTAGATCCAGTTATCACATATCCTCTAAAATTATGTCCTTCTATGTTATTGCTATGAATATGATGTAGCAAAGATATGTACTCTGCGTCTACTGATCGACTTTGTACCTGTATTAGTAGAAAGAAAAGAAACATTTGTATTTCTCATTTTTCATAAAATAACTTTAACAAAGAAGAAATATATTATATGTATTTTGTCTATTTTACTTAAAATGTTTTTATTGTAATGTATTAAGGTAACTTTGTCCAATATGTCCAATATAGTCTAGTATCCAATATTTACTTGCTTTTTAGACAGTTATGTTAAATTCAATAGATAGTACTAACAAGTCGTGCAGGCTGTTTATGTGTTCTTGTTTGAAAACTGCTCAGTTTATATATTTTAGTGTTGATAATAAAATCGAGTTGTGATGGTGTTCTTCATAATGTAATATTTCATACAAAGTTTGGAAGTAACATGTTACTTGTAACGTCTGTTATGCCCAGGGGTATGGCACAAGAGGATCCGCGGGGGAACAGGACTTCACTTTTACTTGAATAATTAACTCCGACACTTTGTTACTTTTCGAAATATATCAGCTCTTTATTTTATTTGATCTCACAGATTTACTTTCTTTAAGCACCTTCACCTCAGTGATTATAAAACCGAATTAATTTAACGAGGAATGTCGCGAGGGCATCGGCCTCGCGACATTCCTCCCTCTTTGGGAAAAGAAAATGAAAATACGAATTTTCTTTCTATTACTAATTTACATTTTGAATTCCCGAATATTGTTTACAATCGTTTCTTATATCTGGTATAACATTACGTCGCTATTTTTATACGAGGATCGCGGGTCCTCGTGGGTTTCTTCAGTGATCTTTTTCTTACATCGCCTAATTATATAAACAGTTACGCCTATTATGGCATATTACACCTAATGTGATTATAATGGTTATACTACTACCTGTAGTAGGAATTAAGTATTTACTTGTAAACAATGCGCCCTAGCTATCTAATTGCTTATTTACTTCATCTAGTTCTATGTTTAATTTTTGTAATTCGGTCGGGCTCTTAATTATAGGTTTCAGTTGTGGTTGGTCACGCAGTCTGGTATAGCCTTCTACGTGGTTGTTTTTTACAAGTGTTAAGTTAAATTCTGACAGATGCGTTTGTATGTTGGATGTGTAAATTTGTTGCTGTGTTGTCAGCGTAATGTCAGGTGTAGTCAATTTACAATTTCCTATTAATGTCATCTTACCGGTACCGCACATAGTAATTTTCTTTTCCGGTTGTTACACTCGATGTTTATTTTTTGTTTCTGGGCGGTTGAATACAACCAGGTTTGCGGTTCCGTTAATGTGATCCACAACGTGATGTTCGATAATATGCGTCTTATTTCGCAGTTTTGGAGTTGTCCCGGGACATTTACGAAAATTTGCACCTTGCATGGTGCGTCCGCCCTAGTATGATAGACGGGTAAAGTTCGCTCGCAAGTATAAGTGGCATCATCCCGCATGCATTTGGCTAATTCCTTTTTGTTCAGTAACATGTAATGATTTTCTTTTTCAATGGCCACTATGGGCTGATTTACTTTTAAAAAAACAGAAACATTATTACGTTTTGATGAGGGAAAAGAATCGCCTTTACAATTTTGTATGAAGGGTATGCTATCACGGGAAATCTAAGTATAGTGTAAACGTTAGGTTCCGCGTAGTATGCGTTTACTTTCATATAATTCTGTCAATTTTCTAATTGTACTCGGAAAGGAAAATGCAGTCCGTTGGTTAATTGAGTCGCGGCTTCTCGCAATTCTGCGATGATAGTCTCTAGTGGTAGTAATCGTGTTATTATCAGTTCGTTGTACGCTTCATCAGTCGTACGTTATATAGTCAATTATATTCTCGACGTCTTTAGTCAAGTCCGCGATTATTATCGTCAGAACGAATAACTGTTCGTTCATATTTTCGCGTTGAGTAAATTTTGCTAGTTGCCACTCCATCCGGCGGGTTGCGTTTAATATTAAATTTTCGTTGTAATCTACGGCTTGCTCTACATCGGTTAAATGCCCTAGCGTGACGTTTAGTATTTTAAGTTGATTTTTTACGGCGTGTTGTAACGTCTGTTGATTATTTTGTATTAGCGTTAGCTGTTCGTCTATTAGTTTTGCGTCATCCGCATTCATTATGCCGAATAACGTTTTTCCGACGGTGCCTATTGCGTCTATTAGTCCGCGTTTGTTATTTGTCGGTTTATATAATCCGTTAAGATGATTTAGTAGCACTGTCAGCATGTCATTGTCCTTTTCCATTATTCGCAAGATATTTGTACATATCTGTTGTATATACGGTAGTGCCGCCACATATACAGGGTGTCTCATACTCAATGGTACAGCGCTTGTGGGGAGATAGTGTGGATAAAACTGAACAAAAAAGTCCTCTACCATTTTGCGATCTTCGCAATAGTTTTCGAGATATCAATATATAAAGCTCGTCGAATCTGAATGCGCGGCGAGATACCCCCGCCCGCCGCGGACCGCAGGCACCGTCCCCGCGCGCCTAGTGGGCGGCGCGTG
>NW_012026774.1:349664-352084 GCF_000956235.1 Wasmannia auropunctata
TCAGATTCGACGAGCTTTATATATTAATATCTCGAAAATTATGGCGAAGATCGCAAAATAGTAGAGGACTTTTTTGTTCAGTTTTGTCCACACTATCTCCCCACAAGCGCTGTACCATTGAGTATGAGACACCCTGTATAAACAATTTAGTAAAATTTTGTCCAGAAAAGTGCAATATAAAAATGTTTGCAGATGATTCATTAGTATATGTAAATGGGGGAAGTAATGCGAAATTAGAGAGGAAAATGAACATGGTATTTAGCATAGTTGAAGAATAGATGAGTGTAAATAAGTTGAAAATGAATGCGAGTAAAACAAAACATATGATAATTAGAAGTGTAAAAAAAGAGCAGAAAGGTGATATTATATTAAGATATTCGGACGGAATTGAATTGGAACGTGTTAAAAAAATCAAATATCTTGGCGTAATTATCGATGATAAGCTCCAATTTAAAGATCACTGTGATTATATGCTAAAGAAAATAGGAAAAAAGACTAGTTTTTTAAATAGAATAGGTAACTTCGTATCAGCATACACTAGATGTATTGTATATAAGTCGATCATAGCACCTCATTTTGAGTACTGTGTTACGCTATTAGTTGAAATGAGAGAAACGCAATTAAGCAAACTTCAGGTTGCTCAAACCGAGCATGAGAGTTATTTTGCAGTGTAATAGATATGCCAAAGTTGAGCACATGCTGCAGGCACTGCACTTTATGTCCATAAGACAACGATTATGTTATAACGTGGGTGTATTTACCTTTAAAATTTTAAATAACATGGCATCGATAGTGGTAAGCAATAGTTTAGAAATAGTGGGTAGTGAATGCGATAGACAAACGAGACAGACCGGAAACATTGTAATAACATTCCGTAGAACTAAAAGTACGCAAAAGGGTCTGTTTTACGAAGGAATAAAAATGTACAATTCTTTGCCAACCGAGATAAAGCAGTGTATAAGAATTGAATCGTTTAAAAGGATGTTAAAAGTATATATAGTAAATAATGTATTGTAATTATGTATATGTATATGAAATAGCTAAGAAAACTAATAAGGTTCAATCAATCAATCAATCATGGATCTTTCGTCTCTGTCAGCTCTTTCGTCCGTCTTACGGTTCTCTCGTCTCTTTTTCGTAATCTTTGCCTTCTTTCCGGCTGTCTCGTCTTTCTTCTGGCTTTCTCATCTTTCTCGGTCTCCTCATTTCTCTCTTGATCTTCTAGTTCCTTTCACAACTTTTTCGTCTTTCTCATAGTTCTCTTGTCACTTTAACGGTTCTGCTATCTCATTTCTAACTCTCTCGTCTTTTCCAGATTTCTCGTCTCTGTCTTGGCATTTTGGTCTCTCTCATGACTTTCTCGTCTGTCTCTCCGCTCTCTCGTCTCACTCCTGGCTCTTTTGTTTCTCTCTCTCTCTCTCTCTCTCTCTCTCTCTCTCTCTCTCTCTCTCTCTCTCTCTCTCTCTCTCTCTCTCTCTCTCTCTCAAGTAAGTACGGATTGATGTGTCTACTTCTACTCTGTGTTTTGAAACTGTTTTTTGTTTCTTGTTTGAGGCATGGAGAACTTCTTATTTCAAGTTATTAATCAAGGGTTTTTTTGTTTGACGTTACTCCCATATTGTATCTGTTATGATTATTTAATAAGTAATTCTTATTTCTCGAAAGTTGGATTTTGTGAAATATTCTACATATTAGCATTTAACCGAGGCAAGCCCGCGCATGTTTCATAGTGAAACGGTTTCTAAGGCCATGATGGCTGTCCCACAAATTAGTCGCGGTCGGAAAAAAGAATTGCACATAGAGATAAAAATTCAAACACAGTTTTTATGTAGGCAGTGTCATAAGGAAATTAAGGCAAAAATTTGCAAATTTGTGATATGTAATAAAATATTCTATTTTATTATGCAACGTCAAGTATATAAAAAAAGACGGATGATAATACGGCATTGGCATTGTCGAAGCGCTACCAGTTTAGCTATATCTCAAATTTTCGCCTTGTGAGATTTAACTATCTCGGAAACAAAGGTTGTGAGGATAAATCTAACGACAATTTCATAATGTCGATACGAGCTTTCGAGTTATCTTTTTCGGGCACCAGGTCGTGCAAGGTAAGAATTGCTTATTCTTTGAATCCTTATTTTTCTGTTACTTGGTCGCTTGGAGCACGCTAACACTTGACACCCTTTTTTACTTTTTTTAAAAAAGTCAATTTTGTAACAATATTATCTGGACTTCGCACGTCGAATGCCCCGCACCCCGACCGGCACTCCGCTGCCACGACGACAGAGCGGATCAACGAGGCCCTTACGTCGCGATCCTCTGTCCCGGACCTGCGGCTGCGAGTTACGGTTGACGTGCGGACGGGCCGCACGGTAGAGGAGCTTCTCCCACTGTACTCTTCACTTTAATGTAAGTATCCT
>NW_012026774.1:352104-353219 GCF_000956235.1 Wasmannia auropunctata
TGGATATTTCTGAGATCTCGTATTGCGGACGATTTGGATGTATAGAGGATGTCTACTAGCTATTTATTAGAGATTTATGGATATCCTATCATGGATGAGGATATCGAATAGATATCTAACAGATATTATGTTCTGTATGGGATCATTCGTTTCTTCAACGATGACAGGAAATTCATGTAATTCTTCTTCCATTGCGCTTACTTGAAAGAAAACTACATACAAATGACACAAACTTCCCGCTTTTTAAACGAATCACATGGATCGCATAAGCAACGTCACCTCAAACTTGCGGTAGCTGATGCGCGGTTCATGCGTGAAGATAGAGGGGATCTTGGGAATTCTGTGTACTGTCTATGCGCGCATTAGTTGGAAACGGAACAATATCCATGCAGTCAATGCGCATTATGCATGAAACGGAACGCACCCTTATAAGACGCAGAGTCAAATAAGGATTATAAAATTTTCGTTAGCAGTGCATGATGCGGAGAAATTTCGAAAAGAAACTTAACTTATTTAACTTAACTTATTTCAGTAACTACTTGAATATATCATTTTTATTTATTTTTATATGAATTAAAGACAAGAAAGGTTAAAAAAAGTACGTGTAGAAAAAATAAAATTTAGTGCCCACTATACGTTATATCAGTGTTGTAAAAGATACATTTTTAAAAATAACTAGATACAGTTACAGCTATTTGAAAAAAAATAACTAGGTGTAGATATAGATACATATTTTTATAAATAACTAGATGTAGATTCATTTATTTAAAAAATTTATTTAGATGATGTAACAGATACATAATAATAACCATAATAGGTATGTTAGTATTTAGGATTATTCCAATAGATTATTGCAATATTATTATATATTTAATAGGTTACATAATATTTAATATTGTAATATATATATTATTATATGTTTAAAACAATATAAGTTAAACAATATAAGTAAACAAAAATTATATACTTTAAATATTTTTGTTTTTTTTTTAACATAAGTAATGTTTCAAACAATTCATCCGATAAACGATTGCCTGGCATCGATATATTCGGATGGTGCTCTAATTCACGTATGGTTTTCGAATATGTGTGTGTGTGTGTGTGTGTGTGTGTGT
>NW_012026774.1:353310-355860 GCF_000956235.1 Wasmannia auropunctata
GTAATAATCGAATTCGATTTAGTGTTCTCGTTACTCTTTGATGCCCTCCTATCGGTGAATCATGATATTCAAAGAGTATCTGTTGCTTTTCGTCCGCGGTGTATTCTTTCGTTGTCTCTTCTTCTTTTTCTTCGTCGCGGGTGATAACGCTCACCGCTGAGCGTTATCAGCCGCGGCGAAGGAATTGGATTTCTACTCAGCGCGTCTGTGTTTGTGTTACCTTTTCCAGCTTTGTTTACGATTTC
Organism: Wasmannia auropunctata; assembly: GCF_000956235.1. Lineage (NCBI taxonomy): Eukaryota > Metazoa > Arthropoda > Insecta > Hymenoptera > Formicidae > Wasmannia > Wasmannia auropunctata. The sequence goes on from NW_012026774.1 coordinate 353,556, forward strand.
GTAATCGTATTCTTCTAGTTTCAATCGCCACCTAATCAATCGTGATCCTGGATAGGTTACATTAAATAGCCATACTAAAGGTCGATGATCCGTCACGATTTTGAATTTTATTCTGTATAAGTAGGAACGATAATGTTTTACAGCTTACACTATTGCTAATAATTCTTTCTCGGTGGTGCTGTAATTCTGTTTCGCTTTATTTAAAATTCTGCTTGCATAGGCGATTGGGCGGTCTGGACCCACCGGCCCTTGTGAGAGCACGGCTCCGATCGTGTAATCCGAGGCGTCCGTCGTTACCAGGAATTCCTTCGTGAAGTCTGGGTAATTTAATATCGGCGCGGTGGTTAACTTTTCTTTCAACAGCTGAAACGCGTGTTGCTGTTCCGCCGCTCAATCAAATTTCTCTCCCTTTTTTGTTAATTTTGTCAGGGGTTTAACTATTCGCGAGAACTCTTCGATAAACCGTCGGTAATATCCCGCGAGTCCAATGAATGATTGCACGTTCTTGACTGTTTGGGAGTTGGAAATTTTGTCACCGCCTCTAATTTTGACGGATCCAGCGAAATTCCCCGGTCCGCTATTACCTAGGTAGGTCACTTCCTTCCTGAGCAACTCGCATTTATCGGGTTGCAGTTTCAGGTTACTGCTTCATAAGCGCTTGAGCACTGCTATGAGTCTCTCGTTATGTTCTTTTAAGTTTGCTCCGTATATTACGATATCATCTAAATAAACTAAACATTTTAGTCCTTGTAATCCTGTTAAAACAGAATTCATTAGGCGTTGGAACGTCGCTGGCATGTTTTTTAGTCCAAACTAGTGTTTCGATCTCGTCTCGATGAGACGAGACTAACTTGGTCTCGGACTCGATCTCGGTCTGGTGTTGAAAATCTCGGTACCGTCTCGGTCTCGCCTAATCACGTCTCGATCTCGATCTCGATCTCGATCGAGAGTCTCGTTGGTCTCGACCATTTTTATACATTTACGTGTTTTGTTGCAAATTTTTATTGCAGAACAAATGAACAATAAAACAACCAACGTTTGCGGACGGCGCGGACGAAATGGTTGTCGGTATCGTTGCGCAGCTTTTTAATGAAAGAAAAAAGAACGGACCAACACCGACGACTGTCAGTGATTTGTCAGTCATTTATTCAATCACCACAGTGCCTTTCGTAAGACGGCTCAGTTTGTAATCAGTCTTTGGTTAGAAAACATTGCGTACGAATATCGCAATCTTGGATTCCAATTAAAAAGTAAGATGGAAAGTTTCGATCTCGAACCATCTACGAGTGCAGAAGGTGCAAAAGTTAAGAAACAAAATGTTCTTAAAAAATATTTCTTGTACATCGTAGAAGAAAAAGAAAAATTTGGAAAATGCCTAATTTGTGAGCGTGAAAAAAAGTCCAAGAAAATGATTAAAATGAAAGATAGTAATACAACAGGATTAAAAAAACATTTATTGTCGTGTCACAAAGAAATTTTTAACAAAATTTTTGAAAAAGATGATGGACAGCTAACAATTAAAGAATCTATTCAACAGGTAAGTAAAAATAGCTTATTGTTAGTATATGTGTATGTCTTAAAGGCATTAAGTTTGGACATTAAGATTTAGCCTTTCCGAAATTGAACTAGAAAAAATCTATTTGATGAAATCATATCACTATAGTGAAACCAAGTTCCTAATGTCGCCTAAAGATCTGTAATATTCTTGTGATTCTCGCTAGTTTTCAAGATTAACTTCTATTCTAGCCTAGTATTATATTATACAAGATGAATCTTAATGATTGTGTCAACTTTTTACAGAAGAAATGAATTATAAATTGTAACTATATTCCACTAAATAAGTCCATAATAGTCCATATTAAATTAAATTTTATGGAGTTAAAAAACTATATCTTTATTTTTTTGCTTCCATATATGTATAATATAAAAAAGTTAAACAATTAATAAAATATGATTTTTCAACATTATGAATTTTGCTCAACTTTAAAAAGCATAAAGCATATCTAATTGACGCACGCACGCACGCACGCACGCACGCACGCACGCACGCACGCACGCACGCACGCACGCACGCACGCACGCACGCACGCACACTAATGTGCAAACTCCGACCTAGCAACCTTCTCTCGTGGTGCACATCGAATGCCGGCGGTACTTGATCAAAATCTTGCAAAAACAGGGTCTATTTTGGAACCTGATAACTCAGCTCCTAGGCAAGCTAGACAATTTCTTATGCCATTTTAAGGGAATGTTTTCGGCTTCAAAACTAATGTGGTGACGTTTCTCGCCTTGTTGTTGCTTTGCT
>NW_012026774.1:355880-357180 GCF_000956235.1 Wasmannia auropunctata
TCGCACGTCGAATGCCCCGCACCCCGACCGGCACTCCGCTGCCACGACGACAGAGCGGATCAACGAGGCCCTTACGTCGCGATCCTCTGTCCCGGACCTGCGGCTGCGAGTTACGGTTGACGTGCGGACGGGCCGCACGGTAGAGGAGCTTCTCCCACTGTACTCTTCACTTTAATGTAAGTATCCTTTTTATTTACTACTAGTTTCCTTATTTATTATTTCTACCTCTTGGCGTTAGCGCGTTTGCTTTGCTTTTGCTTAACTAATTTTTGATAAAATGTTTAATTTTGTTCGCGTGTACGCGTAGCGCTCTTCTTCCCAATTTTATCGTGAAATTCACGTCGCTGTGCTTTTCCAAAATTACTTAGAGGCCTATCCATTGCGACTCTAATTTTTTGGATCGCCCTCTCCTTAACTTTTCATCGAAGAGTAGGACCTTATCGCCCACTTCGCCTTTATCGTCTCCTTCTTTAACTTCTTATTGTTTTTTCGATTGTATTTTTGCCTGGTTCGAGTGCTCCTTCGCGATCTGATTCGATGCGCGTAGCCTTTCCCTTAGTTCTTGCGCATAGTCGTCGTAGGAGTAGGTTTGTTTTGGCGTGCGTGACGTCGTGTTATACGCGAACATCGCGTAGGGTAACCACTTGTCCCAGTCTGATTGCTCTTCATTAATGTTTTAAATATTCTCCGCGATATAAATTCTCCGCGAGAGTACGATGAGATCGTTCTAACGCCCCGTTGCTCTCCGGGTGATATGCGGTTGTTTGTATTTTTTCTATTTTTAATAGCTTACAAACGTTCTTAAATAATTCGCTTGTAAAATTGGTACTTTGATCTGTTAGCACCATTTCGGGTACCCCGTGCTCTGTTATTATTTTCATGACAAACGCTTTTGCGACCAAGGCCGCTTCCTGATTAGACAATGGAATAGCTTTGCTAAATTTGGTTAAACTATCCTGAAAGGTGAGCATGCATTTCTTCCCTGCATTCGTTACCGTAAGCGGTCCCACTGTATCCCATCTGTATAGAGCGCATTTTTGGAATGGTCTGTCGGGCGTATCCGTTACTACCAATGGCATTTTCATTTTACGGCTAAGTTTATTTTTCTGGCAATATTCACATTTACTAATGTAATCTTCGATATCTCTGGTTATTCCTCGCCAGTTATGTAATAATCGAATTCGATTTAGTGTTCTCGTTACTCTTTGATGCCCTCCTATCGGTGAATCATGATATTCAAAGAGTATCTGTTGCTTTTCGTCCGCGGTGTATTCTTTCGTTGTCTCTTCTTCTTTTTCTT
>NW_012026774.1:357200-360437 GCF_000956235.1 Wasmannia auropunctata
TCCGCTGCGGAAAACCTCTATAATTCGAAATAAAACCTACTTTAATTTGAATTATTTGTCAGGCATTTAGATATATATTTTACCTTTGTAACTCGAATTTAAAGTACCAAGACCTCTACAAGTCGAAGTTCGCTTCTATAAGTCGAACTTTCATTGTCGCTATCTCTATGATTTGAAGTTGTAACTATGTATAACCGTGAGTAATAGCCTGATTTTTTTGTTTTATGATCACATATGTATACAATAAATTATTCACTGTTAAATATTGATTTTTTTCCTCTAAAAGCCTAAAATTATAATCGGAAAATTATAAACTCTCGTACAAAGCCTCCGCAAGTCGAATTTTCATATGTTAACCTTCTTTTACTTGAATTTCGATAAGTCGAACTCTATAACTCGAACAATTTTTCTGGTCCCTTGAGATTCGAGTTATCGAGGTTCGACTGTAAAGAAAAAATTGAATAATTTCAAGAGTAATTATAATTTGAATAAGACCGCGTATGTGAATAACACAATTAAATACGAGAACGCCTTCTGCGGTCACGGCTGGATCTTAGGCTGGCTAACGAATTCTACATATATGAATTTCTTAACTCCATGTTCAATCGTTAAACTGCGCGCTGATTAAATGTTTGGACTTGCAACCATGGTGGAAGGATTATACTTCCACTATGCTTGCAACGCAATCACTAGCTGAGGCTGGAATAGAAATATCAAGCAAAGCGGTAGTGGCGCGACGCCAAGTATATAAAAAGTCGGGTGATGACATGTGAGTATACAGCATAGACACTGGCATTGTCGAGGCGCTACCGCTTAGCTTTATCTCAAACTTTCGTTAATCAAATTTTTGATTAAAATATCTCGGAAACGAAAGCTCCAATGAAAAATCTAATGACACTTTTATTATATAATGTCGACACGAGCTTTCAATTGAGATCAGTCCAAATGAAATCAATACATTCAATCCGAGATCTCGACCTCTGAAGTTGGTTCCACTTTTTTAAAATTCGAAAAAAATAATCAGAGTTCCGGTTGCCCTCCCCCCCCCCAAAGAGTTCTAGATCAGTTCTCTATCGATTTTAGAAAGAATTCTGTTGATTAAAGCGATGAAAACACCATTTGAAGATATGGGGAGGGGCCAACTTCACATTTCTGTAACTTTAAAAGGCCATATAACTCTTTTGTTTTTCATTTTATCAATATTGATTATTAGGGATAATTGATAGAACTCTTTGGGGGGCTATCAGAACTCTCAAGAAATTCCGGAATTCCCAAAAAAATTTTTTGAAAATTTTTAAATCCATACCAGCCAAAATTTTTTTTCGGAAATCCGATAATTTCTTAAGAGTTTTGGTAGCTTCTTGAAAAGATCTATGATTATTCTTAATAGTCGACGCTGAGAAATCGAAAATTAAAAAGTTTTAGCGCTCCAAAGATTCTGACTTCGAAATTTTCTAACAATAAGTATATGGAAATGAAAAATTTTTGTAAGAAATCAGGTGTTCTAACACGAGTTCTGGCAGCTCTCCGAAGAGTTCTAACAATTATCCTTAATAATCAATGTTGAGAAATCGAAAACTATAAAGTTCTAGCGTTCCAAATGTTCTGCGTTCGAAATTTTCTAATTGTAAGTCTATGGGGCTGTAAAATTTTTTTAAGAAATCCAGCGTTCTGACAGCTCCCCGAAAAATTCTAACGATTATCCTTAATAATCAACGCTGAGAAATTGAAAACTAAAAAGTTCTAGCGCTCCAAAGGTTCTGTTTCAAATTTTCTAATTGTAAGTGTCACGGAATCGCCTATGTGTAATCGCAACCAAAAGGTATCGGTGACGTCATCCGACGACAGAGTCGCTAATCAATCGATTATTAAGCCCAACTCGGCCTTGCGCGATCGCTTAACGCTCATCGAGTCATGCGGCGCTGCCAGCGAACGTCCACCATTGGTAATTAATCTTCCGAAAAAGCGTTGGCGCGTTCCGATTCGAGAATCGCGTCTGAACAAAGAAATCGAAATCCGACAAAATCGTCGTTAAACCAGGTCAGTCATTAACGAAATCTCGTCGCGCTCTTTTAGTCTGTAAATCTGCTCTAGTCGAAATCGTTATTTTGTACCGATTTCAAACCAGTCCGCCACTTCGTTACGATCGTTGTGACAAGACGAACACGCGATAATCTCTTCGCACTTTCGATTCACTCTTGTTATAATTTACTCGTGATGTAATTATGATTATTATATCGTTGTTGTGTGGGCGCCGTGGCAGAGGTAGCTAAGTCATCGCTATACAAGACAAAGCTGCAAAGGAACCAGGTTCAAATCTCACCGAGAACAAAAGAAGAAAAAATAGGTAAATAAAAAATCGGCGCTCCACCTCTCGGAAGGCAATGGCAAATCACTGGGAGTACTTCTGCCAAGAAAATCTAGATGGAGACGACAGAATACGAAGTGAATGGACAGTCGGGCGATCCGGCTGACCACCGGCGCTGCCTAACCGGGCTAGGCAGTGTGAAATGTGCGACCGGCCATGTGCGCGCGGCGTACCAGGCCGCACACGGAAACTATGCAACTGGTGCCAAAGGAACTTCAATAAGACGTCCTCGGCGTATCGGAACATGGAATGTACAAGGCCTCAGGAAAGAGGGGAAGCTCCAAATAGTGAAGGAGGAGATGCTAAGGAATAATATTCATCTGCTGGGACTAAGTGAAACCCACTGGCAAGAGTCTGGCCACTTCACGTCCAATTCCGGTAGTACGATATAACACTCAGGAGAAGATGGAAGCAGCAAGAAGGTAGCATTCATAATTCCCCCACAGCTTGATAAATAGGTCGCAGGATACATTCCTGTACGACCGCATAATTACGATCAAGCTGGATACAATACCTTGCAGACTAAACGTCATCCAAGTCTACGCTCCAACCACTCAATCTACTGAGGAGGAAATCGAGCACTTCTACGACGTACTGTCGCAAACCATCAAAGGAATACCCAGGAGGGAGGTCACCATGGTCATCGGGGATTTCAACGCAAAAATTGGGAGAACCGAAGACGACGACCATCTACGACGCATAGTGGGGAAATACGGACTGGGCGAGAGAAACGAAGAGGGGCGATCGCTTATTACAATTCTGTGATGGAGAGAGCCTTACCCTCGCGAACACTTGCTTTGACCACCACAAACGGCGCCTATACACATAGGTATCTCCAGGAGACAGATGCAGGAATTAGATAGATTACA
>NW_012026774.1:361910-363721 GCF_000956235.1 Wasmannia auropunctata
CTAGTCCTCACTGGCAGTGTAGAGGGCAAGAGGCCACGAGGTCGATCTCCCAGCAGATGGACCGACCAAATAAAAGAGGATGGAAATTCTAAGTTCTATACAGCAATGAGGATGGCCACCGATAGAAATCAATGGAGGCAGGTTGTACACCACCTTACAACCTCGTCAACATAGAGATCACGTTCTTCAGTCATGAAGCGCCGACTAGATCGATCGATATCGTTAAAACAAGTAATTATATTCAATAAATTGTTTCTGTTGTCGTTAAACTTTATGCGTTTGATTTTCCTGGTTAACCGCCCTGTGAATCCTTTCTCGCGTGAGATCTTATTCGAGATCGAAGCAGCGATTCTTTAACAGTAAGTTCATAGGGCTGTAAAATTTGTTTAAGAAATCCAGCATTCTGACAAGAGTTCTGATAGCTCCCCGAAGAGTTCTAACGATCCTTAATAGTCGACGTCGAGAAATCGAAAACTAAAAAGTTCTAGCGCTCCAAAGATTCTGCGTTCGAAATTTTCTATAATAATAAAGAATTTTTCAATAATAAAGAAAGAACATTTTTTGGTGTTCTGATCGTAATTCTGATAGCCTCTTAAAGAATTTCAACGATTGTTAGTAAATTGTTGCGTACTTCTTTCTTCGAGTGATTTTTTAGTCGACGAATAATTAATAGACATGGGATTGATAATCATTAACTAATAAATTCGGTGTTAAAGTCAGTCGACTGCTTGCTATCATCGAGTGAAAGCGTCGTGTGTTTCTTTTTTAGAGTAATTTTTTAGTCGACAAATAATTAATCGATACAAATAATTAATCGATACAAATAATTAATCGACACTGATAATTATTAATTAATAAATGCGATATTAAAGTCAGTCGACTGCTTGCTGTCCTCGAGTGAACGGGTCGTGTATTAGTAAATCGCCGTGTATTTCTTCGTATGATGTTTCAGTGGATAGATAATTAATCGACAGTGATTGTAAAGTATGTAACAAATAGATGCATTAGTTGATTTCTCCTATTTTCAGTGAATTGTTCGTATGTGAATCTAGTATGTAAATCGAGTGTGAAATGTTGAAGTGACACGTTATGTAAAAAAAAGAATTAACTAAGTAATAATCTGATCTGTGTCAGTCAGTGATAACGTCTGCATTAAAATTAACAAAAATTTTGATATCTTAATCCAAAAATGTTTTATACATAAGTTTTACAGTAAAATTACTTCTATTCATTAATGTTAATAGAATTTTTCAAAAATAATTATTTTCATAAATTTTCAAAAAAATTTTAAAATATAATTATTCTAAAAAAATATTATTAACGTAAGTCAATAGAAATAATTTTACTGTAAAACTTTTGTCTAAAACATTTTTTGATATCTTGAATGGTTTTCGAGAAACAACGAAAGAAATTAAAATTAAAAGTTAATTAAATTTAACTTTAATGGGTAATTTCAAAATTTTTATTGCGTTTTTCCATCGCAACTGATATTTTGTAAATTCATCTGTTTACCTAACCTATGTGCACAAAATTTCATTAAAATCATAACTTGACACTTTTGTTATAAAATTAATTGTATATTTATACATATCGGTTGAAAAATGTTTTTCGTTTATGACAAAACATAATCATTTCCACATCACCTTGCGGTATATAGCACGGTTTGTTTATAGTGGTTTTTCCAATAGACCTAATACATTCTCATTTTTTAATACACGAGTTAGTCAAAATGCTGTCCTTTCTCTTGAATTTGAATAGCTTTTAAGATCGGAAGAGCACACGTCTGAACTCCAGTCACTTAGGCATCTCGT
>NW_012026774.1:366118-366552 GCF_000956235.1 Wasmannia auropunctata
TTTTTACTGTTACCTCTTTAATTCTTTGTGATAATACTTTGATTGAGTAAGGTAACGCAATTTTGTTATGTAATAATATTTTGAAGAATAAAACAATTACTACCACTTGAATAGCAATCGAAAGAGTCCTGAATGGTTCAAAAATACGTCTCACTTGGGTTTTATTGTTTTATCAGAGATACTATCCCACTTGAATGTTATTTTTAAAAAATAGTATAACAATTCATTTTCAAGATAACGAGATTCTCTTTGTAATTAGCGCAATTTAAAACTTTAATACCAGCTCCTTTGAAAATAAATGTAACTTGAGGGATTATAACTTGGGATCACTTATTAAGAACAATCCATATCAAATTCAATATTAAATTTTGTATACAAATAATATACATACATATGTGACTTAAAGTAGGATAACGTAACGTAATTTTTATGGG
>NW_012026774.1:366602-378799 GCF_000956235.1 Wasmannia auropunctata
ACGAGATGCCTAAGTGACTGGAGTTCAGACGTGTGCTCTTCCGATCTGAATATGTTGTCGTGTGCCAAAGCCCAAATGTTACAAATCATTTTTGGCGCTGTTAGAAATTTTTAAGTGGCACTAGGGGTAGTTTATCGGCCGTAAGGGTGCCTTCCGAAACATCAATCCAATCGGCCTTTTTTTCACAAGCTCTCGGCATGAATATGTTGTCGTGTGCCAAAGCGCAAATGTTACAAATCATTTTTGGCGCCATTAAAATTTTTTGAGTGATCAAATATCAAGGGTGCAAAACGTGTTTCTTGACATTTTTTATCGATTGATACAGTTTAATTTTTTTCATTTTTTTAAGTTGTTACATTTTTTGGAGTTGTAAAAAATTTTCAAAAATTCCAAAATTCAATTCAAAATTTGTTTCTCGACTTTCTCTATCCATTGGTACAGTACAATTTTTGTTTATTTTTTCATTTGATTCACCCTTTACACTAGGAAAAAATCGAGGATTTTGGATTGGATTCTGATTGGTTAACCAAATATTGGTTACTGCGCATCTCTCTTAGTTCATCTTTTCTTCTTACATCATGGCCTTAACCAGGGAGAGAGTGTTTCTCTCTGGTTATTTGTATTTCACAGTCGCGCAATCGCATTCGTGTTCGCGAGTATTCGCGTTTTTGGGACGATAACAAATTTACGAATCAATTCATCTGACCGCAGAGCAGAAAGGAATCTCTCGGTCGCAGTGTGATCTATATTATAAACGTAGAGGCTTCGTGACATCTCGCCGTACTAATGCGCGAGCCGATTAAAACGGATTGTCGAGCGCAATAATGACGAACGATGCGAACCGACGTGCCGGTGAATCGAAATATGTGAGGTACGTAACGTGTATGGGCGATCAATAAATTATTCACGCGGGGAAAATATTGCATTTGTGTATTTTGGAGTTGGCAGTCGTTTGACGCGACAAAATGACTCGCACGCTTCGCATCGGGGAAAATGATCAACGTGCGTCATTTTCCTGTGTTCTCGATGCTCTATTCGACTATGCTATATTCATAGGTACACATACATTGTACTGTAAGTTGTAACTACCTGGTGAGAGAGAATTGGACATTTATTGAAATTTATTATTTTTCACAGCATAGAGTAAAAACTGCAAGATTCAATTTTTTCTGCAATCGAATGACAAAATAACAAAAGAATTATTTAAGAGGCAATTCTTTCCTACTCTCTCTTTTTCTTTTTCTTGATTTTATAAAACACTAGGTATTTCTGTGTTTACAAAGACTGTACAAAGTGTTTAACTGTAATCGATAAAGTTAAAGTTTCTTCAACCCAAAGAGATTTATTGTAATTTCAAGTTGGATCTCGTATTGCATTAAATTGAATTTCTTTCCTTGAATAAATATATCTTTTGTCTCAATTTTATGGTTTTTTAACGCTTTTTGAAAGGCAAGTGATTTTATGGAATGATTTAACACCAAGATGACTTTGACATTTTCATTTTTAAAAGTAGAACGGTATAATTTTTTTTTATATATAATTGATTCTTTAAATTCTACATATAAAAATATAAGGCCAAATTCACACTGCGATACGCAATTCTCCAAACTTTTGTACTCTGTCGGAATAGATTTATTCGTCAGAATTATTCGTTTTAAATATATTTTTAACGCAAATAATCGTGATTGAATACATTAAATTAAATTTTTCGACTGTAAAATTTAATTTTCAATAAATTTAAAATCAATCTATTAATTAATTAACAAAATACAATGTACGATATAAAATGTGTACTATATAATTTTTAAAGGTAGACAAGTATGAAACAGTAAATATGCCTCATGGCTGGAGGCAGGAACAACATCGAGCAAAATGGAAATTTAGATAAAGCACACCAGTGGCAATGCCACAATACTACTCTTGATTTCTCTAGACCACTTCAGTCTTCTCCGAGTGATGAATTCAAGAAACGAAAAAGTGCGGAACAATGTCGCGCTATTCTCAAAAATATCAGCCTATTGCAAGACAGTATTCTGAGGTATGAAAATTATATTTTCTATTTTAACAAATTTTAATGCAATGATTGTGTCATAAAGCACATAATGCGGAATATCGTGTCACTTGAAATTTTTCTAGTATTGTATAAATATACTACATCTGATCATCTGATATACGTATAAAGAAATATTTTAAAATTCTTATTTATTGTAGAATATTTACTGATTCCTTGTATTGTGATCTTAACATAATACACGGTTACAAAATAATACGTATAAATGAGTGTTTTGTTAGAGCAAGATCGCCACACTTGTATCAAGTTCTCAAGCCTTATTTCGTTTACACTAACAAAACGATCCATTGCATTCTTAATAAAGCTGGACTTTTTCATCGAATTGAAGGTTTTGTAAGGTATTGTATTAGATATCTGTACATAGAAGAAGCATGATTGAAAAGGGATATCGTTGTTGGGATTTGCACCTTTGGCTACATAGGTTTTACTTAATAGAACTGCATTGTTTTAAACATTTTACGTTTAATTCTTTCTGAAACAGATGACAACTGTTTAGATGTATAGATTAGTTGTGCTCCAAAATTTTTCTTCTTTTTTAGTATGTTTATGGTTATATAAGATCAGTCAAATATATAAATATTTATTTCAAGTGTCACATAAGAATAAATGCTTTCTGCACAGCATGTTGTTGTAATTTTTCTTCTAAGAAAGAAGATTTTTTGCAACAAGTTGTATGCAAGAAATTTTACACCCAGGTGTAATTAGTAGATCATGTAATTAGATAGATATTGATACTTGTCACGCATGTAATTGTCTTTTAATCCATTAGCAAGCATGGATCAAACTATCTCTGTTGTAGCAATCAGATTTTAATATCTATTAATTGAATTTTTTTTATAATTAAAGCAAGCACATTAAATTCTAAATCTTTTATTCAACCTTTTTAAACTGTGACGAACTTGTAACGCAATCATAGCTGCAGAAGCTAGTAGAACAGTGAAATCGCAATCAAATTGATCTTCAGTATTTAACAATCCGATGCGAACAAGCATCTTAACACTGCGAAGAAATTTATTGGAAAAAATATTATCTCAACCATGGTTTAAACTTGAAATTTCCCAATTTGGGGGGGGGGGGGAGCGTCTTTACCAATTCGATCACTGAAGCATATGATAATTATCGCAATAACCAGTACATATTAAGAGAAAACGTTTCTATTCTCTTTATTCCAGCTTCAGTTTATAATTGCGTTGCAAGTCCGACATTAATTCGGCACGCAGTTTAAAAAGGCTGGAAAGGCTTTAGAATTCGTATAGAAATATTAATATTAAACACCAAAATTCAGCCTTGCCCATAGAAGGAGGTCTTAAAATTTATACTATATAAAGTAAAATTTATACTATAGTGATATTTATGCATTTACGCAGTCTAGTTCAACTTACTATTACTCGTGTTGTCTTGTCTCTGCACTATTAATACCATTCATATGTATTTACGAATTGCAGGCTTCTCTATAGTAATCTGGACTTTACTCAAGAAGAGCAGCTGTTGGTGAAAATAATTTCAAGTACAAAATACAAATGTCAGTTTTTAAATGAATTTGTATCAAATACCAATATATCTTATGACGGCAGGTTAGACTTATTAATTTATAAAATTATAACAAGTAAATTTTTATAATATATGTTTTAGCCAAAGTTTTGAGAAGCCGATATTATTTTTAATTAATTAAAATCTTCTCTTTTTCATTGGGCTTCATTTACTTAACAAATATTCTATAATTCTTCTTTGTCGCATTTTATTTTATACGTTCGTATTATTCACAGGATATGCGAAAAATGTTTGACGTTGAACTGTGACGCGCATCGGCATCTGCGGGACGTAAAAAATTATGCAGTAGCGGATGCAAGCCCTGCTGCATCAGAAATGGCTGATTCCGGTTTGGAGACGGGTTCGATAAGTCCGCACGATAATACAACGTCAGAAAATTCGAGCACGGACTTGGAAGTGACACAAGCGGCGGAATACACTTCTGCTAATGATGATGATTCGGATCGGATACATGCCGAGCGAATACGCAACAAGGGTGATCGTAATAAGACACTTTCGTTATACGCTGAACATTGCGATTTACTCAACGATAGCAATTATCATGAAAGTAGCGCAAGCCAATCTGTGTCGAACGATCATAGTGTAACATACTCGTCCGTGCAGGAAACGGAACATCAGCTCGCGGACTCATCCAACAATGTTTATCAGGCAAAACTGAATGCCGAAGAGATCTTCCAGTACGAAAGTCGGATGTTAAATGAGCCATTCTACGAATCGGATTGTGGCAGCGATGAAAACGAATCTTTTGAATTTATCGAGCCCATCCCTTCGGCAAGTGATGACCATGAAGGAACATCCACAAAGGGTAAATTGGAGTGGAAAACGCAACCCAATGTTGAAGAATCGAAAAGCACGAGAATCGAAATAGCTGAAACGAGCCAAGAACCCGATCATTCTCGCTTGACTAACGCGACTGATCGTAACAATTCCTCCACAAGCGGATATTACTTCATCGATGCATCCACCTTGAATGATGAGGTGGACATAGTGTCTACGAATGTAACGAGAAATCAGTATGGCAATGATAGTGCGTCGCTATCACATCTGGCGTTTTCTTCAACAAATTATACGGTGAACAAATCGGATAATGCCGTGGAAGAACAATCGTATAAATTTACGCCATTTAAGGCGCTGCCTTTGCTGACTGGCCATGAGCGAGTTCAGGCAGAATTTGAACGAGAATTGAAACTCACCGAGTACTTGCAGCCACTTTGCAGTTCTGCATTGGTGGAAAAGATAGAGGCGAGTAAACCGACGGAGAAGGAATCGTTGGCCGTAGAGATCAAAGAGGCGGACAGTGGAGAGAGCGCGCATCCTTCCCCGTGTCCTGACAACAATACCAAGTTAAACAATCGAGATCATGAAAAAACGGAAACGTCGAGCAGCGTCAACGAAAACAGCAACGAAACAGCAGGGAAGAAAAATGAGAAGAAAGATGTGAGTTCAACTGCTGAGAACAGGCGGCCATCGCTCATCAGAAGAAACACGTTCGAGCTTGACTCTAACGACGAGAAATTATCTGTTTTGAGACAAGAGTATGAACGCAGGCAAGGTAGTCTCGTTTTTCAAAGCGCCATACCGCAATACTCCGGACATCGTGTAGACGGAGACTCCATTTGTCACGTACCTTCCGATTCTGTAGTTGTTCCGATTACCGAACCGTCGATTACGTTTACACCCGATGTGCAAATCGCCATTAATAATACTCCGCATTCGGTGTCATATTTATTGGACGGTCGTGAATACGAGATTAATCAAATGCAAACACAAGCCTGCAACTATTTACAATCCAGCCTCAGCAAGTCTTGTGCGGTTTACCCGGTTATTAAAAGTGCCAGCGACAAATTTATCATGGATTGCAGCGTAGACTCGGATGATGCATCAAATCATTGCAGTAGTAGCTTGCCGGTTACTTTGGACTCTATCTTAGAGAAAGGTGACCGAAAAGGGCTTGTAAAGAGAAGTAAACGAGATGAAGCCACTCCGATTATCTCTGGTGGTGTTAGCACCTCGGATTACTCAAAACCTTCGGATAGTCCCACAGTGCGACGCAAGACAGAATCCACACCGATTGTATCGGGTGGCTCGGTAATTATGAACAAGCCTGAAATCAAAGTCAAGTCCTCCAGAATGTCTTCTTCCATGACTGCTTGGGTGGTTGATATGAGTGATTGTAATAAAGAGGAGCCCAAATCTCGAAACAACTCGCGGAGCATGTCGCAAAGCTTTTCCACTTCCGAAAGTGTCAGAAAACCCGCACAAAAGTCGAGCAGTCATGAAAAACACGGTAGTTTAGGTTTTTTTGTCAATCTGAAGGATGTGAATGATGATGTTGAACCCATTAGACGTGATCACTCGCTTGAGAGAAAGGAACGTGATAGTAACGGCAAGCCCTATTGCGAATTTTACGTCGATATCTCGGATAGCAAGAGTAATAGCGATAAAGTTAAGCCAACCTGCGGGAAGCAAGATATAGGCACGAAAAACGATATTTCTAACGAAGGATGTGAGAAGAAGAACATCTTCTCAATGTTTATCGATCTGAATGATACGCGCGAGGCTGGCGGAAATATTGTGGCTCCGACGCACAGGCGAAGCTTTTCGACAGTTCCTAATAAATTAGCAGATACTAAGATGGTAGCTACGGATGGTAGCTCCTGCAGAGATAACAGTAGCGGCACAGGTGATAATCAATTGCTGCAGGAACAAAAAAAGGAAAAAACGAAACCTAGCGTTTTTATGTTCATAGAATCCGATTCTCCTGTGGTGAGAAGACGGACGCTGTCTACTTCGCGACCAACGTTCAAGCGGCACTCGTGGAATGTTGACAAGACACAACCGACAAATAATAGTAACGGTTGCGTGGCAAAAGAACTCATGTTTAGAAGAGAACACAAACGTGCGCACAGTATATCGATGGACGGTCGCGGCATTATAAAACAATCTCAAGCGAAGACGAGCTCATCTAGTCACTCGCTTAGCGATGCGGCTAAAACGGATTCTTACAATTATAAAAATTTCAAGACACTACAAGAGCGTGAAAAGAATTCGAATAATATGGACACATCGTCCGAGGATGTATTTGAGTTTGACGTAAAGGACACTCCACCAAACTCTCATGTTGAAATTGAAAATGAACAATTGGACGTTATCGTGAATTATCACGAATACAAAGAAATAATTTCTGGTCAGATAGACAATTTGGAAACCAATGAAATAAAAGCGTACGAAGATGAGTTTTCGGAGACCTCCGCTTGGGAGGAAAAGACGTGTACAGAGAGCACAGAAGGTCACACTCGCAAAAGTGAGACGTTCGATATCAGCAGCGGCAGCGGACCTTCTCCAGATAGCGACAATCATTATTACGAATTGACTGACTTGCTGAATTCAGGTGTTAACGATAGATCGCAACTAGTTGCTACAGTAGGTAACAGCAGTAAGATATCGGAAACTCGCAAATCACTAAGTGAGACTATAAAAAAGATCGAGTGCGAATTGAAGGAGCCGGAATACGGCAATAACGACGCAAGTCAGTCGACATACGACTGCCGTTTCTCGAAGAAAACAGGGAAGGTGCCTGGTCGTAATTTAAAAAATTCGCATTCAGATTCTGATAAAACAAGTACTTCCAGTTTCGTGCGTCTGTCGGATTTGGATAAAACACCGACGACTAACCACGCGTCGGATATGTTGACGATGAAGGATGACAGAAGCACGTATCGAATGAGCAACAGTATTCCAGAAACATCGTGGATAGAAAGTAAACTGACGATAACGAGGCACAGTGGCCCAATCAAACCGGTCCCTAGGAAGCTTACTTCCGTTATGAGCACGTCGCTTCCATCCAAACAGAAATCCCCGTTAGAGGATTTGACTGGAGATTGCGAAGCTGAAGGGATTATTTCCGAATCTGATCTCAGCAGCATGCAAAGCAGTATGGGACGTTCTGGAGCGGGTATGTAGCGTTTAGAATTTGTCAACTAGAATTGATATAAACAGTATAGCATAGCAAAAATTATAAAGCTTCAATTATATATATATATATATATATAACCTTTCCAATGATAAAATTGTAAGATTTTGTCACATTATAGTATAAAGAAGAAAATTGTAAGATTTTGTCACATTATAGTATAAAGAAGAAAATTTTATATATATATATATATATATAAAATTTTCTTCTTTATACTATAATGTGACAAAATCTTACAATTTTACCATTGGAAAGGTTTCAACTCTGTGTGTGTGCGTGTGTGCGTACACTTGGAATCAATAAAAACAAATAAAATATTTATTTTCTTAAAAAAGAAAAACTGCCGATTACAGAAGGTAGCACGGAGGAAACTGAAACGTCAAGCATAGCTGGTGCAAAACCATACAATAGACTGGGTGAGGACCTATTAAGGATGTTCTTGGAAGAAATTAATCCTGATGTTACAATAGATGTAGCTGGCCGGCATATAAGAGCACATAAATGTATATTAAGTTCTCGTTGCCAATATTTCGCCGCAATTTTGAGCGGAGGATGGATTGAAAGTGCAGGCAACATTATTTCTCTACAAGGGTACGCGTATTAAAACGTATAAAATATAGAGAGCATGTTATACAAAAAATTGTATAAATTGCGACAAAGAGATACTTATTCATATATTTGATATCCGACGTGTTTGATACTTAAAAAATATACTTTTATAAAACATTTCATGTAATTATTGTTGGATATATAATATTTACGAGAACGTATGAGTAAAACATCACGAATCTGTTAATATTTTTATTTTAGGTATTCTTATAATGCAGTTCATTTTGCATTATGTCACATCTACAGTGGAGAAAGTAATATACCGGATTCTATAAGTATCGTTGAATTAGCGACGTTAGCAGATATGTTGTGTTTGGAAGGTCTTAAAGAAGTTATTGGATACACGCTTAAGCTTAAATATTGCCATCTGTTTCATAAGGTAGATATATATGTTTAAAAAAGAATGTATTTCTATTTTAAGTTTCAATCTCGAAGAAATAAATGACAATACGTTTCTCTACAATTAATAACAATATCAGTATGTGTATGATGCTATACGAAATATGTAGTTGACTGTGACCGGAAACTTACAACAATCCACTTAATGTTCGAATAGAGAACTCGTTACTACTATGGGCATGTGAATTTTTAATTAGTTTTTTGCAGTGAAGGATTAAAAATCGTAAATTCGTGTCATATCTAATTTCATTGATTTTTTTGGGTCTTGAATATATAATCTTTTTTTTTTTTTTTTTTTCCCTTTAGATTGATATTGATACATTTACTCAAAGATGTTATTTTTTAGCCTTGCCAAATATGTGCCGTTGGAGTGTTAGAATGTATGCCGTTGGCGGCAGCATATGGTCTGGACGAAGTGTATCGAAAATCACTTAGGTGGATTACGAAGCACTTTGTAAGAATATGGCCGTGTAAAGCATTTGCAACTCTTCCAAGAGAACTCATGGAAAAATGTTATCATCAGCATATAGTACACATGGTACGCTCATAAAAAGAAACTTAATCATATTAATAATGATGTAAATATGTGTAAACTGTGTTGTATATTAATTTCTTTACGTAATAAGAAATTGATAATATTTTTATTCAGCACTTTGATTTTGAAATTATAGTTTCGTGCAATTTCAGTGCAAATGAATAAATTTTATCAATATTTTGTTAATTGTAAATCTTTTTTCTTCGTACCATTATAGTCTACCGACAATGTGCTTCAAACTATGATGGATTGCGATAAACTGCTGGCAACTTTACCGAATGTGCGATGGGCAGAGCCAGTATTTCGGATGGTATCGAATCTGTTGGAGACGTCAGTAAAATTCCTGTCAGAAAATTTCGCAGGTGTCTTGGGAAACGACAATTTCCAATCGCTTGGCCGCGAGTTAACATGGAACATCAGTCGTTTAGAAGATCATTTCCTAATAGCTGTCGAACAATTGCCACCCGAACAAGCGTGCAAAAGTTATTCGAAATTGAATAAGATGTTACTCGCGTCACAGACAGATGATTTTCAAGGTAAGGTAAAGTGGGGACCGCTCTTCATCGATTTCCTGCACAAGCTTCAAGGCCGCGTGGAGAAATGCTTGGTGCGTGATGCCGCACGTGCCGCGAGAACTACCACGTGGTTGAAAATGGATTTGGAACTTCGCCGAAGAATACAGGAGCTAGCTTGTCTCGTGATCCTGCCTCACGAGACCTCGAAGCGTCTATCCAGACATTCCAACTTTTTAAAGGCAAGTATTAACTTTTCACAAAAAAAAGAATCTGTAAGAGATTATAGGATTTAAAGGACTCCAAATAGATCGTACTTTTTTGTAGATTATTTATGAGTATATAATTTTAAATAATATTAGTGTGAATAACAAAAATTAATAATACTGCCAAAGAGACAGAGAGAAATTATAAATCATTCTAATATGACATTGCAATTGAAGTAATTGAATTAAATTAACTTATATAAATATACCATTATCTCTATATCCGCATCATTTATTTCTAACAAAATTAAATCCTATTATATTAAAGGAATCTCATGCACCGCCAAATCGTTCGACGATAAGCCGCAGCTTAGATTTAAAACGCGTAAAAATGGCGATTTCGGAGCACAGTGACAAAACTTTAAAGCAGACACCATCATCCAAGCAAACTAAGAAAGTTTTATGTAAGCCAAAAACAGATCCGCTTGAACGTAAAATGCAGGATAAACTGATTATCTCTGAAACTATTAGGCCAAAATCGTGGCCCAATAAGATAGAGGTATGTTTGAAATTTTTATAAATATTTAAAACTCTGTACGTATCTCTCTCTTCTTGCATATAAACTTACATCTTTTTCACAGATTTACGTATGAATTGTACGAACCGAGAAGAATCGTTATTTATTGATATTTCCCAATTTATAGCATATCTTTATAATTAAAATTCAAATTTTTAAGTTGTAAAAATTATTAGTGCCCCAAATTTTTACAACTGCAAAGTCATCCCAATTATAATTGAGTTTATTATTAAATATCAAATTATCATAACGTTGTCGATATAAACTTGCAGGTAAAATCAAGATATTTGGAACCAAGAAACAAACCTGTTCCAAAAGAAAATGTGTCCACGCATCATGACAAAATTGTGCAACAGCGACGTAAAATTATGATTTCCTCGTCTGATTCGTCACGTACTTCCAGCCCGGCGATGAAACGTGCGACAGATAAAAAACCATTGTCCAAGCTAAAGTTACCCGTTAAAAAAGATGTAAAAGCTCTATCGTCAGACAGCTTAACGGAAGCAAACGCGGGTCGAACGGGCAGTAAGAAGGATTTGATCAGTAAAAGTTGCGCTATTACTAGACCCGAATCACCTTCTTTTAAACAGAAGAGCACCGAAATAGGCTTATCGATCGATTCTTTGGAGACCAAGAGAGAGAGTAAGTCGGCGGTTACCGTCAAAAAGAAAGTGATTAACAAGATGGATACATCTATGTCCACTGACAGTCTTATGACGGAGATAACGACGACTCCAAAATCTAATGTGTCCAATAAATTGTCGCCTACTTTAGTAAAAGTGAACAAAACGCAAACTTATGATAGGTGAGATCGAATTTACAATATATATTGAACCTATCAAATTGTACGATTTTGATTTGTATGACTAATTCATTATGATTATGTTAATTATTGTGATTTATTTCGAATTATATTTAATTTTTTTGATTCCTGCATTAGTAATCAAATTTGTTTATTTGTAAATGGCAGGATGAAAAAAAGCTCGCCACCAATACAGCAGAGGAGTCCATTGACGATTACTAAGAGACCTCCGAGGTCATTGGAAAGTTCTACCGCCGCCAGTCGTAGTAGAGCCGCTGCTATCAGTAACACGTATCACGGTTCTCCGAGTTTACGCAGAAGTTTATTAGATGCTGCAAGGACGCCGGACGTCCCCAGTAAACCGGTGAATGCAGTAGCTCCTTTCAGGACGCGGCAGGCAGTTACGCAGACAAACGTTCCTTCTAACACGAGGAGAGAAAGAAAGGAAGTTCAAAATTTACAGAGCTCTGATAGTCCTAGCAAGAAATCCCCCAAGTCTAGCATTGGCAGTAAGATGAGCAAGTCAGTGATTACCGGTAAGAGAATTGTCAGTGGTAAAGCTGACGATAAAATTAAAAAGTGTCGTAATGTGGAGGCACAAAGACACCCTACAGTAGGTTCGAGATCTGGCACATTCCTCAAAGATGAACCTACGATACTTAAGAAAGTGGACATTAAATCATCACAAATCAATACTTAATACTATTGATGGATAATTCTATCGATAGAATTTGCATTGTCGATATTTGTTTCTACCTGCTAATGATATTCTATTTTTAGCGGAATCAGCAAAAGTAAAGATTCTTTTATCGTGACATCATTTAATTATAATAATAAAGATTGATTGTAAAATTTCATATCTTCGTGGGTATTATGTATGTATGTAAATATATTTATATATATATATACATATACATACATATATATGTATGTATCTCTCTCTCTCTCTCTCTCTCTCTCTC
>NW_012026774.1:379019-387722 GCF_000956235.1 Wasmannia auropunctata
GAGAGAGAGAGAGAGAGAGAACTCAATATAATCGTCTTTTTTTTATGAAGCATATCTGAAATTTTATTATTGTTACACTTTTGTGTACATTAATGTACTCTATATATATATATATATATATATAATTCCATTTACCTTATATATTTAATAACAAAAAAAACTTGTCGACAATGCAATAGATATGCATAATAAATCGTGATTAATGGAGGATTGTCGCTAGTAATTGCGAACGTGATAATTCCAACAGAGGAATCGTATTATATGTAAGATAGCAAGATGTAATTTTAATCGAAGGGAACTTGGAATTATCGTTAAAAAATACATTTGAGCTGCATTTATTAGTTGAATAAAAAAAATATGTGCTACAATTATATTATGGCGCTAGAGGCAATTATTTAAATAATAGAACAATTTTGAAATTTTTAGTAAATTTTCATGTTTCCTGCTTTTCAAACAACATAATAATGCAGGTCTCGTAAAATCTCATTCTGAGAAATGAAATAAATTATCCACGAAAAAGTTTATATCTGTTTATATATATATGTATGTATGTATATATATATATATATATATATATATATATACATATATATATATAAACAGCTAGATGTATATGAAAATAATTTTCCAAGGAGAAAGTTTGTTCGAAAACAAAAATTTGTAACCGAGCTGCACTTTTCTTGGATTACTGTGTATTGCACAATTAGAATAAGTGGAAGATCTCATACGCGCGCGCGCGCGCGCGCACACACACACACACACATATACACACACACACACACACACACACAGAGAGAGAGCAGTAAGCAGACAGAAAGATTACGAACATATGTACTTAAACCAACAAAATCTTGATTACATTAACATACACATGTGTATTAACATACACATTATTAATGTCTCGTAGTATTGCACATGCAGCATCTCATATTTTATCCATGGATAAAACAACGTGGCCAGTAACAAAATTACGTTTAGATAATTCTTCCATCTTACCACATAAATATGCCATATTAATTCAAGTTACTTTTTAGTAACCAAATAACATTTTTATTACATGCTGTAATTAATTATTATTAATTGAGGTTGCCATAAACCGATGAACCATGTACGAATTCCGAATGCAAGCAAAAAATTTTCTTTTTTGCTTGCACAGTTGTTTATCAATGAATTGTATGTACTGATATATTTATTTGTTAAATTTCTATCTTTATTCTACAATGTATATTTTTATGCAATATTTCTATCTAGTCATTTATATATTTTAAAGATTTACTTTTTTTGTGTAATGTTATATAATAAACATGTCGATATAAAATTAAACGTTTATTATTATATTCTTGGAGGAAGGAAGGGAGGAACAAATTATTTGTACAAGATACAATATTGTGAAGAGAAAGATTGCAACATTTTTTTCAATAAATTTCCAGAATTTCCAAATTAAAAATGATAAAATAACAATTTTTACGTATATTTATTGAAATTTATTGAAAGTGCCATGTTGCAATCTTTTTATCCACACGCGATATGTAATAAATTCATTTTTAACTGTATAATGTAAGATAGTAAATTAATATGTGCATAATTGTATTAAGATCTCTATAGAAAATCAAACATCCAGTAACGTCCCTCTAGGTCTTGATCGCTTTGAATCTGTTTCAGTAGATGGTATAGTTTTTCGTTTATTCATACCTTTTCTTTCTAACTGTTTTTCTATGATACGTGCGTTGTTCGCGTAGGAGTCAGCGACTTCTCTCTGAAATTGCAATTATTTTTTTTTTTATAAAAACTTTTATTATTATTTAAAAGACAAACAAGTTAACTAAAAGATATACCATAAAACAGAAACAATAGGCAAACAGATGAATTCTATTATTTAAAATAATTGTGATTAGATTAGAAAATTTAATATTCATCTTGCCATAGCTATATCACAATACTTGATACTTGCTCAACTTTTTTGAATATCGTAATCTGTAAATTATTTTGGAAATATATAATATATAATAACAATATTGACATACAGCTTCAATTTCATCCTCTTCTTCATCAATTGTGGATACAGTAACCGAACTAAATTTGCCCATATTTTTGGTATGTTTAGTAACCATTATTTTTTTAGGTTTCTCAATGGCCACTTGATTATAAATGTCTGTCATAGGACCCTCTCCAGAACTTCTTATTACCGAATCTTTTACTACAAATACTATATTTGCT
This sequence comes from Wasmannia auropunctata, assembly GCF_000956235.1. Taxonomy (NCBI): domain Eukaryota; kingdom Metazoa; phylum Arthropoda; class Insecta; order Hymenoptera; family Formicidae; genus Wasmannia; species Wasmannia auropunctata. Next base: position 381,237 of record NW_012026774.1, read on the forward strand.
CCTGGATCATGCTTATAATACAGCAATAAGCCACATCTGTCAAATAGATAAATTATATATACCTATATATATTTTTTTTGTAAGATGCTAAAATACTTTTGCAAGATATTTCTCCAACATTTTTATGTCATAAAATTATTAATACATGTCAAACTAATTAATAAAAGCTGCATATATTTCCAGTGTATGAATAAAAAGTACAATGCACTAACACAAATAAAGTAATATTCGTACTTTTTACATTTTTGTCTATATTGTTTTTCAATTCCTTCTGGACGCTTGAGAAATACAATCTCATCTCGCTCTGAAGTCATTTTATGAGCATGCTTACTGCCGTCGATTACCCTTGCTCCATCTCTTTTCCTTAATGGTAATTTTTCAATAGCACAATCTATAAATAAATTACATTTATATAAATATTGAAAATGTTTTACTTCTCTCTCCCTCTCTCTCTCTCTCTCTCTCTCTCTCTATCTCAATATTAAGAGACGTTGCGTTACAAATAATCGATAATTAACCTTCAAATGGCACAAGAGTGCGAATTTGCACCGCTAAAATTTTTGACATGTTGACATTTTCACAAAGTATCTGTCGCGGCTGTTCGCTGGATAGTCGTTGCACCAGTGTGCCATTAGTGGATGCTCGAACGAAGTGTGACATTTGAAGGTTAATATCGCGCGATTTAAGTAGGTACCATACAACTAGAAAATAGTATCTTTTGTAAGATATTTTCTATAACATTCAAATCATAATCCTAAATTAAATTTAACTTTTAACGTACGCGACAAAAATGATGTGTTTTACATTGTAGACACTACTTTTTTTAGAAATTCATAAATATAATATTACTAACCTAAAATTAGTGTCATCTGGCCACATATACAATAATAAATATGCAACGGTTTCTCCTCGCTGTATTCTTCCTGATCTTTTGTATCGGAGCATATAATGCTCCTCGACACTACTTTTGGCATAATTTATCCAATTATATATTTATTTCATTCAAATTTTTACACTCACGCCAAAGAAAAGCATGAAAACAACCATGCCACAAAACATAATGACTGATTGCTCCATCTCGTCCATCGGCCATGCACTTTGTGGCACGATGTAGCACGGACACGCACCTCATTTTATCGACAATGTCGATGTAGCCCTGACTCGAACCACATCCATTCTCTCTCTGCCTGTGATTTTATCGGCAATATAAAAAAATGTAACTACATAGTTCCCAAAAGTGGATGTAATGATGGTAGTATATGTATGTATTGTACATACATACAATACAGAGGAGTTCGCCAGTATTAATAAATAACTCGTAGTACTAGAGTGTATGTATGTACAATGTATGTATATACATACATAGATTCATATCATTATACATATATACTTTAAAGTATTTGAATAATTTAATATTTAAAGTGTAATTACATAAAGTATAATTTTATTATTCAATCAGCTTAATGAGATTTTCCTAGCTGCTACTTGAGCTTATAGCAATCTTAATCGCGGCGTTGAGAAGTTATTTCAAAATTGATATTTTCCTCCAATATATAAGATATATATGATTATATGTATGTATATAGTTTCATTTTTATACAGTATTCTAATACATTCCACGTTATATAATTTTTTTTTACAAGCGTACGTATAAGTATAAAATATATATATATATGCTTATTATATATGTATGTGTATATTAAATTATTGATTGCGCTCGTTTGTCACTTCTATCGAACACATTATTCGTTTATATCGCTCCAATATATATCTAAAAACAAAATAATTTTATTAATATTATTATTGCACATAATAAAATTAATTCACACAATAAAATGTATGAATTTATTATATTATATATAATTATTTAAAGAATATGATATTTTTTACCTAATACAAATTAATAGCGTAACAAAAATTACAAATTATAATTCATTTTAATATCCTATAATTTTTAAATCAGGTAAAAATATATATTTGAGCAGAGAAAAGAAGATCAATATTAGATTTGATTTTATACTTACTTTTCAGCTACACAATCTCCTATCCAGTCAGACATATCGATCATTATGTGAAACAATCGTTCTAAATATTGCTTAATACACAGCATAATTACATCTTCCGAGTAACATTGAAACGGCGTATAATATGATTTGTATAAATTCATATTATTACTAGAACTTTCAATTTCTTTACCAAATATTTCCCATACCTAAAGAAATGCATTTTTGGTAATAAAAGAAAAATTTTATATTCATACTTTCATTAAATATTTATTATAACATTTTTTTATAAACATTCTAACACAATTAATGTATAAGTTTTGTATCTTTATTTTTATCGTTCTGTACAAACTAATTGCTTTTCTCACCTGTACCCATTTTCTCGATAATAGTTCTCGTAACGATTCTCTATGTTTAAAGCGTTGTAAAGCATAAATAGCCTCGACGCCCTCCTCAACAGTCTTCATCTCTTTAAATATACGGTCGATCAAATTTTTAATCATGCTCTCCAATTCTATCACAAAGTTTTTAAATTTGAGCATGTTTTCTAACCACGAAAATTTTTTAACGTCTAAAATGTCGTCGCGAATTGATTTGATTTCATCGAGACTCTCATAAAATAGAATCTCTATTTGACGACAGTAAGCGTCATATTCGATACCTTTTGGACCGCCAATCATTCCCACTTTATTACATCTGTATAGAAATTATTTATATTATAATTGCGTACGACGTGCGCGTGTGAGAAAGATAAGTATAGCAATTCTCGTGTTAAATTATTGTTCTGACGTGCAAAATATTCTATTATGTCTTACCTTCCAAATACTATTGTAGAATTGCATATTTCAATGATATCGTGACATCTTTGTATAAACGTATCCATGTAATTAAATATTAATTGTTCGTTGACATCCCAGATGCTGCTTGATTTAATGAGCGCAGTTATCTTCGTGATCTGCAATTGATCAAAAAAAAGGACGATGGAATTCTACTATAAAAACTGCACGTCTAATTTGATCAATTTTCTTGGAATTAAATTATTTATTAAACTAATTTTTACTTATATAGTTTGTTTCAATTAATATTTGTTAAGATGGACTAGTTTATTTTTTTTTGTTTATCACTTGATGGTTTATATTTCATGTTTGTTAAAGATTATTCAGAAACTCTATATATATGTATATATATATATATATATATCTTGCTTGGTGGAAGTTTGATAAAATTGACCATAAAAATATATTAAAAATGTTGATAAATACTTTATTATATATCATCTTGTATATCTGACAACAAGAGATGCATTTCCGAAGTATGTTTATCCCATTTTCCATATCGCCTTCTAATATTACTTGCAAATTGACATACTTCTTACATTGATGTACTATTTGAATGCTTACAGCTTCACAAAGCACCTCTATATTGTTTCTAAAATAAACATAAACTTAATTCTTTTATTTTTAACATAATGAATAATTTTAAAATATAAATAAGTGAAGAAGAATCGATTGAAATGTTACGATTAAATGGTCGCAAAAATAACATATTTTAATTAAGAGTCGATCTTTTATTACATTATAACTGATTGCTCAAATTCCAAATGTTTTTATAAGGTTCTCTACTATTAAATATAAAGCTAAGGCTAAAAGACCGTACGACATGTTATAAAACGGGGATTCTGTCCAGATGAATAATATCAAAAATAATATTTTCATCACAGGCTTTTCGATCTCTTCTGGACATTTCAGATTGTTACAGGTCTCTGATAAAATATTCAAATATATTATATTGGACGCAGCTTGTTCTAATCCTTCGCGAAGCTGTAATGTCAAAAGTTGGAAAGAGTCCACGCTCGGTGAACAAACGTTCTCTAGCAGATGTAATATCGATTGAATTTCCAAATTCGATAATTGATCGTGCAAGCAGCATAAATTAAAATCTGCAAATTAAATATTTTATATTATATTTCGAGACAATTTAAAAATAAAAGTTTGAATAAACACATAAGTGCAGCAATCAGTTTGCTACATAAATATGTGTAGCACATTCGAACACTAACATCTTGCTGTCCAACGTTGCAACTCGTCGAATATGGTTCGTCCACTTTTGCTGGTGGATATGCTCGTCAACACTTCTCGTATCTGTTTGATCCAATATCGTACAATTCTTTCTAATCTATCAATCAATGCCTTTTTCGACTCCTGCAATTCTTTAGAAATATATGGACCTGCATTTGTCAGCTCATTGTCAGATAAATTCGGCTTTTTGTCTCTCGGTGCAGGTGTCGCGGCGATATCAGGCAGATTTTCTCTCGGCACGTACAATTTGCAGGTCAAACTGATCGGCTTGTAAATCCATTCGGTTAAGCACATGAGAAAATTGTGTAGATTAAAAAACAGATTGTTTCGGATAACTGCGTTCTCGCGTTAAAGAAAAATTTTATCTATGAGATTGACATTTGAAAAGCCAAAACTCTCAAGTACTACAATGATTTCAAAAATGCTTTGAATTTATATACTTGTAATAAAAATGTCAATTCTTTGCTGTTTTCCAGAATTCCAAAAGATATTTAAGTGTAACAGCAATTAAAATTGTTATTTTCTGAATGTACAATTGTGATATTAAACAATTGTTGAAAAAAAGATACTCTCTGGCCACTCGCCACTGTTGCGTGCGATGGTCACATACATGTTTTCCATTACATTCAATACACACATCATTGAATTATGATTAATGCTGCCAAATACAACTGTGGCATGAAAATTATCAATTGTTAATACGTGCCACGGTATTCGCAAGAAATACACGAAATCATTTTGGTTCGCGTCCAAGATGCTTAATCCTGCTTTTAATGTATCAACTTCGAAATATATACATAATAACGTGCAAGCTGGATTTTCAAAATACTCGCGAATTATCGTGCAACACTCCTCTTTCCAATCAGAATCCTCGATGGAAGTAGGAAGAATTGTGAAATCTTTTACATATTGTACCTAAAATAAAATAAGTCATATATATAAAATTAACGTGTATAATTATTATCGTTTGTATAAACGCGTTTGTCAGAAAGTTCTAACTGATATATATATTAATTGACTCTAAAATTATTCTAATTATTTTTTCCAATTCATAGTTGTTATAATAACCACGTATATAGTTTTTCAAGTCATTTATAATACTATTAAAAAACGTAGAAAATCAATGAAAACGTCGCTGATCTTGGATTATGTATATATAGTACGTAATATCATGTAGCATTATGCTGCAATTACAAACAGAATAAAATAAGATACAATTACGAAAAATAAAAAATAATATCCATATATATAAATGTATTTAAATGTGTCGAAATAAACTTGGAACAATAACCAATTTATTTAAATCCTGTTCATCGAATATCGGTTTAATCGGTTCGGAAGAAAGCTCCTCTTCGGTTTCGAGACTTTCTGAAAGATTTTAGAAAGGAACACTTAATTCATATGTGTATATATATATATATATATATATATTTAGTCAATTCGGCGAATATCGCGCGGAAATGTCTAAAAAAAAAAACAAGATGATAATGACAAAATAACCTTGTCGACCAAAATCTTCATCGTCTGTATCCATGTCTAAAAATTCTCGATGAGGATCCAATAACAACTTGTCCATTTTCTTCGTTTTCTCCATTTTTGCCTTGTTTTGTTTGTTAGTATTTACAAAAAACGAAGCGCACGCGCAAACACCAATATATTTTATTTTATATATAATAATGGTAAACACGTTAATTATTATTAGCAAAATAATCTAGAGCAAAAATGTATTTGACAGTTATAGCTGACTGATTGATAGCGACTCGTGTCTTATTGCTAAGCATTGTCAAGTAACGCAATTGCATCGTAACATCGTATCGATAAAACTAAATAACTGCAGATGTGGGTGAAACACTTGGACGCGCGCGCACGGCGATATAACGATCAATAACAATCAACAACGATTGAAGAAAATTCCGACTCGTAAAACATGATAATCAGATGTATAAACACGTATGACGAAAAAATTTCTTCTAATTAATGTTTAAAAACAAAATTTCCTAGAAAGGGAAATTTAATCTCATGGCTATATTCAATATTTTAAAACACGTCCATAGACCGACCAAATTTCGTGACTGTCAAATGGGCCCGACGAATAATTGAAGAACGATGACATTACCAACTATTGGCTGCACCGAGGATAACAAACACGCGCGCGGCGATGCAGATCCATTTATTAATTTACGTAACCTGCAAATCGATCATTGATCAATTAATTTATGATTATTTTATTATCGACAGTGAAAAGATTACATATTTATTATTTTTCATATTTATTAATTTTCGCAACATTTGTTGTATACATGTATGTACCTTTGACTATATAATCATGGACCGCTAGTTGCCCCGTCCCACCACCCCTCTCACCCATAAGGTTATGTATCCAACATGAAGTTGGCTTTAGCCCC
>NW_012026774.1:387742-389702 GCF_000956235.1 Wasmannia auropunctata
TACCTTTATTTCTCCCAACTACCGCTTTGCCACACGGTGTCGCTACAGATCTTGGCTACCAACGTGAAGTTGGCGTCAGCGGTCCATGATTATATAGTCAAAGGTATGTACATACATGCTATAGGTATATATGTATGTATGTATAATGTATATGTATACAAACAGCAATGGACAGTTAAAATCGTCGGTAATGTCATCGTTCTTCAATTACCCCCCGAGCCAGTCACGATCAAAATTTAAGAGGCGATAATATGTCTTAAATTTATTAACTCCTTTATTAACTCTTTGCGCGACACATCGATTAGGTTATTCGACATTCTAAAGATAAAAGAATCTTCCTTTGTATGAAATCCCGGATCGCGCGGCAAATGACGCAATAAAATAAAATGTTTTGATTGGTTAATTCGGATGACGCGCGCGTGACGCGCTCAGTGGGAACGCACCCTAATCGTTTTCCATTAATCAGCGACGTTAGGTGTGAAAACGCCGCGATGTCTGCATGAGGATCCAGCCTAAAGCCTATATCAGTTGATAAATTCTGAAATACAACAAGTGTTTAAGCCTTAGGGCTCCTGCACACTGGACGCGAAAATGCTTGCCACGCGACAAAATGCGACGCGTAGCCAATAAACTTACAGCTCCTAAAGAAAGATGATACCTCCATTCATGGCTACCGCGTCGTGTCTTGCCGCGCGTATCATCTTTCTTTAGAAGCTGTAAGTTTATTCGCTACCGCGTCGCAACCTTTGCCGCGCGACAACCGACAAGCATTTCCGCGTCCAGTGTGCAAGAGTCCTTAAATCGTAAGGAATGGACCAATCGCCATTGAATTTAAAGAAAATAATGGATTATGATTGGTCAATTTCTTACGGCTTACTATACATCTATTGTGTTTCGGGACTAACTGGTTTTTCTGTCAAGCTGTGAATTCTTCCTTAAATGCTAATTTGAGATTTGACTATGAATACCGCGCGGTCTATGAATACTGGGCCAACTGGGCCATAGTTGGCATAGTTGTGCATTTATGCAAGTTTGTTTGAATAAGGTCGTAGTATATAGTTTGTTGATGCATCCATTTCTCAATAAGAGCAATGAAATAATGGTCGAATGTGATTTGTCAAATTGCGTAAATCAATAAATAAGAACCAATCCCATTCGAGTGCTACTCAGCTGCTGGATGAACACTAGGTGGTGATACTAGATGCATCCGCTTTTACGGTTCCCGCGAAGTTTCGTATAACCTATCTTTTTCGCTTTTCATAAGTGTTCCACACCCCTTGCTAGGTTAGCGACATATTTCGTCGTTGTCATATATTCGGCGATTGCTAGGAATTGTCGCGTAATAAAAACGTATTTCTTGCTGAATAATGAAATCTTTAGATAACGAAGAGATTTGTAGATTAGCAATTTGACAATTTGTTCTTGTCAGCGACGTGTTTGCAAGACTATCAAGTGCCGAACAAACAAACTCCGTTTATGAATGCACGCGAAGAGAACGCATGATGAATACGGCCGCGAGATTCGCGCGAGTGTTGTGATTCGCGCGAAAATTGCAGAAAATTCGCGGATACGGACAATTTTTTTTGACTGTTCGATAGATCTTGCATTATTTGCTTGAAGAAAATATCAGATATATAAGACCATATTAATCTTATATGATTCGCAAATTTACGTTTGTGTCGAGTGATAATCTCACATAGTGTAGCGTTCGTTTCCTTTAAACACTTTTAAACGGCCGACTACCAAATGTCAAAGAACAAACTCAATTTGACATTACCACCTGGCTCGATAGAACCGGTTCCAGAAGCATCTCCGTCACCGCCGGTTCCGCCTGCTTATCCGGAACCTGCAGAGATATCCGAGTAAGTATCGAGCGAACAGGGATCTTTTAATTTCGTTTCCGAATAAACACCAAGTATATATAAATGTGTGTGCGTGTGTGTGTGTGTGTGTGTGTGTG
>NW_012026774.1:389722-417613 GCF_000956235.1 Wasmannia auropunctata
GGGGGTATGTGGGGTGTGTGTCTGGTTAGCAATTTATTGTACAACAATGATATACAGTCTTGCCATGTGTGTATTAGCAATTTATTGTACAATTTGTTATAGTCTCACTGTGTATGTGTGTATGGGTGTGTAGAAATTGTCTCGAATGTATACAAGATACTTTGAGTGAGCTCTATGAACTCTACGTTGCAAGACTATCTGCAACTCAAACATCTTAACTTAAATTCATTTCCAATTAATTAAACAGTTGTCAAATTCTTTGTAAATTAATTGATTCTCATGTGTGTATTTGTTGAGTTTAAAAGGTTTCTGTTGTTACGAAATTATTATCTAGAAATTTAGTCATAATTCTAAGATTAAAATTTTTTTGCAGCGGCATGAAGGACTCATTGAACATTGATATTCTCCAAGCGAGACTAGAAGATCTAGAAATGGATGAGGAACAAAAGAAACGACTAGAAAGCTTTCTGGGACAGAAGGAAAAAGTTGGAGAACTGTGTGGCGAGGATTTTGAAAAATTAGGTGAATTAGGTTCGGGTAATGGTGGCGTTGTTACAAAAGTCAGACATATAAAATATGGTCTTATAATGGCAATGAAGGTAAATGATTGTATATAACTTTTAATTTCATAAACATTTGAAATGCACTCACTGTCACTTTTGAATTTTTCAGCAAATACGCTTGGAAGTGAAACCACCTATTAAAAAACAAATAATTAGAGAATTAAAAGTTCTTCATGAATGTAACTTTGCACATATAGTTGGATTTTATGGCGCTTTTTGCAGGTAAACTTTTAAGAGTTGTTAACATTTTAAGGATGATTTCTTGACGCACATACGCACAGCACACACGTGCGTATGTAATGTCAGATAAATATTTGGGCGCGCGCACGGGTGTGTTGTGTATGTACATAAACATTTCTTTACAGCTGTGTGAAAAGAAAAAAGAAATATATATGTATGCTATTTCAGTGGAGGAGAAATTTGTATATGTATGGAATATATGGATGGTGGATCGTTAGATCTAATAATGAAAAGAGCAGGACGTATTCCAGAATCCATGATAAGTACAATCACATGTGCTGTAAGTCAGATTTTTATTATCGATAAAAGAAATAAAGAGGAAAAGAGGGAAACGGGGGCAGTTCTCGCAGTTGAAAAAAAATTAAATTCTATTGCGATAGCGATTATACTTTTCCAACCGATAATAAATAAATTGGGGGTAATAACAGTAATCTCTCTCAGTAAATGATTGTAGCAACTTATTTCTCAAACATGAGACACGTACAGACAGATGACCGTATGTGCATAACGCATCGTTACGAATATGTAAGTTACTTGGTAGATTGCGTTAACTTGGCGTAATCACATCGGGGTAGTATATACATATGTATAGGCTCGTAAGAAAGGAAAGGAAAGGAAAGTTTGTTTCAATAGTACGTTTCTCTTTCCATAATGCCACCTGGAAAGAGACGAATGCACAAACGTCTCAATTCGTCGTAGATCCAAAGAAAGGCGCCGAGCGGCAAGCAAGGCCAGTACCAGTAAGCCATCAATGGCATAGTATGCAATACGTATTCCGTGCCTGGAACGTAGAGCAAGAGTCCCGTTAGAATAATTTCGAAAACAAAGGAAAAGTTGACGAACCAGTTGGTCATTCCTTGTTGAAAGATGGAATTGCGCCTGGTCTTGCACATGACCAGATCTATCATTTGCGTTATAACGATGGAAAGGAAATATCCGCTTTGCGCTTCCATCAAGAGATTCATTCTGTTTTCGTAGGTCCACGTTTGGCCCCAGGAATCTTGTAAATCATTGATGGATGGGTTCTCCCATTCTATTCGTAAACCCAATAGACGATCGGGCATAAAACCATTCATCATAAGTATCATGAAGTAAGTGTAGAATCCAGCCAATGACTGTGTCATTCCTATCTGGCCGTAGGTGATGGATATCAGACGCTTGTTGACGAGCTTGTCGTACTGAGGATTTCTCGGCGCCCGGCGCATTATGTCGGACTCGGGCCTCTCGTAGGCGAGAGCGATCGCCGGGATGACGTCGGTGCCGACGTCAATGCAGATAACCAATTCGATGACCAATGGTAGGGGAATCGCGAACAACAGGCCGCTCAACATCGGCAACATCTCCGGCACGCTCGAGGTTAACGTGTACGCGATCGACTTTTTCAAATTGTCGAATATCAGGCGGCCCTCCTCGACGCCGGTGACGATCGACGCGAAGTTGTCATCCATGAGAATCATGTCGGCGGCATTCTTCGCAACGTCGGAGCCGGCGATCCCCATCGCTACTCCAATGTCAGCCTGCCGCAATGCCGGCGAATCATTGACACCATCGCCGGTGACCGCGACGATCTCTCCCAGCCGTTGGCAGCTCTCGACGATTAGCAACTTTTGTTGCGGTGACGTCCTCGCGAACACAATCTCCTCGTAACGGCGTATAATTTTGTCTAGCTCGTTCGCATCCATGCTTCTCAATTCGGCGCCGGTGATTACAATCGCGCCGGCTACGTCGACTACGGCGGGGTCGAGGGCGCTCGTTTGCGAGTAAGACCTGCTCTGTAGGATCGATCGTTCGTAATGAATCTCGTGACCCTCGCTTATGATGCCCACCTTCTTGGCGACCGCCATCGCCGTCACCGGATGATCACCCGTCACCATGATCACCTTTATACCCGCGGTACGACACTTGTGTACTGCCTCGGGCACGCCGGGCCTCGGGGGATCCTGCAGGCTTATCAGCCCGACGAATCTGTATCCCTTGACCGGAAAATTGTAGGACGCGGGTGAATCGGTATCGAACTTGTAATCTGGCCCGTACGTACGGGCGGGCAAATGCAGATCGCAGTACGCTAGGACGCGCTCGCCGAGGTAACCCAGCTCGGTGCAGGCACGGCGAGATATCGCGTGGTCATGGGCGGTCATCTCTCTCGTTTCCCCGTCCGCCGTCAGTATCGTCGTGCAATTTTCCAGGATCACCTCTGGTGCACCCTTCAATATCATCGTGTAGCCATAGGCATGATCCCGATGTATCGACATCTGATACTTGGTTGTAGAGCTGAAGGGGATCTCGGCGACTTTCGGATGAGCCTCGACGCGATATCTCTGCGTCGGATGGATGTGCTCGCAGAACTTGAGGATACCGGTCTCAGATGCGTCGCCAATGATTTCGCGCTCCTCGATCGGCGCTAGCATGAAGGACTCGGCGGTGAATTCGGCGCGCAGACAGAGAGTGGCGGCTCGTAGCATCGCGCCGAAAGCCGGCTTCTCCAGCAGCAGATCCCTCTCGACGCCGATTCTCTGGCCTGGCGGAAAGTTGTACCTGGTATGGCCGAACCATAAGTTGGACACGGACATCTTGTTTTGCGTGAGAGTGCCTGTTTTGTCGGAGCAAATCGCCGATGTCGAGCCTAGAGTCTCGACTGCCTCGAGATTCTTGACCAGACAATTTTTGCTCGCCATTTTCTGAGCGGTCAGCGTCAAGACTGTCGTCACGGTCACTAGTAACACTTCGGGCACATTGGCGATAACAATACCGAGTAGGTAAGTGAACGCTCGTACGATATTAGGTTCGAGCAGCAGCGACAGACCGAAAAATGCCAGGCCGCAGATTACGGCCACGATTGTGATTATCTCGACGAAATGTCGAATCTCCTTGGCGATTGGCGTTTCAATCTTGGCGAGATGTGACGTGAGACCGGCCAGCCGGCCTATCATAGTGTGGTCACCCGTAGCGATCACGATCCCTCGGCCGTCACCCGCGACAGCGAATGACGTGGAAAAGGCCACGTTGGCAGACTCGAGGGGATTTCTGTCGGTGGGATAATTTGTGCGGGCCACCGGCTCGCTCTCGCCAGTGATGCTAGAGTTCTCAACTCTGAGCCCGCGGCACTCGATTATCCTAATGTCAGCCGGTATCTTATCGCCCATACGTATTTCCACCAGGTCGCCCAAAACCAACTCCTCCGTGCTCATCCGCAGTTTCACACCGTCGCGGATCACGGTGGCGAAGGTCGGCACCATTTTCTTGAAGGACTCCATCACTTTGATATTCTTGCTCTCTTGTATGTACGCAAATACCCCCGAAGTGATGCATATCGTAACGATGATTATGCCTAGCCATGCGATGCCGATATCTTCCTCGTGCATCAAAAGAGTAACGCCGTATAGAACAAAGCATAGAATCGCACAGACCCAGAGCAACGAGGCGAATCCGTGGAACATGCACTTTAGGAACTTGATGTATTCTGGCGTGAGCCTGGGCGGTGTCAAGGCGTTCGGTCCATCTCGTTGCATGATTTTGCGCGCCTGCTCGTTTGTCAGGCCTGTTTTCGCGTTTGTACCTAGCCTCTCGTACAAACTTTCCAGAGCAATTACATGGTCGACAGTCTCCAATTCCTGATGCAATTCTTGTATCTCCTGCTCGGTCAGCTTCTTCTTGTGTAGGTGTACGATGGATGCGCGAGTCGGTTCATGTGGCATAGAGGATGCCCGGACGCGGCTCGGCTGCTGCATCATTTGCTGCTACTGCTGCTTCAAGCTCTACTCTGTATTTCTTTAACGCGACGCGAAATATTTTTAATATCGAGACGTATACATACGATGAATGAAACGCTGCGCTTGGCACAAAAACCTCCTTACCTCTCTTCCTCTTTTTCTTCTGCTTCTTCCTCTTCTTTTATTATGATTAGTGATTAATTAGCGACAATTCGCGTGCGTCACACATTCCATTGCCAACTTGTCGCTTCATATTTTTTCCCTGTTCGTTTGTTTACCATAAAATGACATTGTAAACTATCTATTTCTTCTTTACAGGTTCTGAAAGGTTTAACGTACTTGCGAGATAAGCACGCCATAATGCACCGGGACGTAAAACCGAGCAACATCTTGGTCAACAGCGCGGGTGAGATCAAGCTCTGCGACTTTGGCGTTTCTGGACAACTGATCGATTCGATGGCTCATTCGTTCGTTGGCACGCGAAGTTACATGTCGGTAAGCTGTGACGCATGGATGGATATTACGGCTCGTGAATCGTGATATTACGTGCAATGTATGTACATCTCAAGTGTATCTTAATATCGAACGTTTTCAGCCAGAAAGACTCCAGGGATCGCATTACTCGGTGCAAAGCGACATTTGGTCGCTTGGAGTGTCACTCGTGGAAATGGCGATTGGGATGTATCCTATACCACCGCCGGATGATAAGCTTTTAGCTGCTATATTCGGTTCAGAATGGTCGCAACACAGCGGAGAGGATTCGATAACGGACAGCGATTCCACGCTGTCTCCACAATCGCCATCGAGACGTCAGTATCTACTCTTACACGCAGCTTTCGCATTCTTGTTCACATTCTCGCATCGTGCAAAAAAAAATTGTGTTAAATTCTAATCGACGATTCTTCAACTATCATAGACCCGCACACTCCCAAGCCATTGGCGGTATTCGAGCTGTTGGAATTGATAGTTAATGAACCACCGCCGAGACTGCCAGCCGGATTATTCAGCAATGCTTTCATAGATTTCATCGATCGATGTTTAAAGAGGAACCCAAACGACAGGGCAGACTTGAAAACGTTAACGGTATCGAGAGATTCCCTCCTCCTTCTTTCTCGAATAAACGTCAACACAATAGCTTAACAGAAAGAAAAAAACATTGTGATTTCCGATCGTGTGTTTTAGAATCATGAGTGGATAAAGAAAGCCGAGTCGGAGAACGTAGATCTCGCTGGATGGGTATGCCGCACGATGAACTTGGAACCATCTACGCCAACGCACTTATCGACCGTGCAATCCTGAATAAATGTAACTCTTACATACTTGACTACGTATATTCGCGTTCAGTACTCCTAAATTACGCCTTGGTTCATTTAGGTTTTTATTCGATCAAACGGTGGCGTATATCTCTTATGTTCTCTTCTCTCCCTCGATCGATGTCTTTTTACAAAATTAATACACCTACGTTTTTGGTAGGTGCGCTAGGTCCGTTGATCGTATCAAATAAATCCGTATCATTGTTTATTGTTGAGCATTGCGCAAACGATTACAGGGATTTACTTATGACAGCAATCGTAAGGAATCCGATTGATTGACCACGTTGTTATGTATCTTGGCCATTTTATTGGTTTTATAGGAAGAAACGATTACGTTGTAATATATATAACTTGTTAAGTATCACCGTCATATATATCGGTGAAACTGACTTGTCTTGTGAATTAATTCTTGCGGACCAGATGAATTAATTATGTTTCGCGCTCGGACTTTACTCGTCCAAATAATTTACACATAGCACGCCACTGTGCCAAATATTAATTTTGTAAGATTCACTTTACGTGTTCGTTCTTATGCTTCTGTTGAAAGTATGTAAGATGACAAATTGCAATATAAGTTTATTATAAAATTCATGGGCAAATTGTGTTTCCCGTGATATGATATTAGGATGTGCGAATGAGCATTAAACCTACCAACGTCGTTTGAGAAAATTAATTAGATCGAGTTACTTGTATAAGATTTGTACCTGACATTCATAGAAACGTTATTTACACGATCAAAAATGTCATCCTTAATCATGTTAAACCGTTGTTTTTATATCAATGCATAATTTTGATTAAACACGGTTGTAATTTTTATTTTCACTCGTACACGTGCGCGCGTGTGCGACACACACATACACACACGTACGCACGTACACATACGCAACGCACATTTGTGCGCTCGCGCGCACCCCCCCCCCACACACACACACACACATATACACACCATACACAACGCTTTTTACATTACAGTGATCTTTTTTTTTTTTTAAAAAAAGGCAATCTAGAGAGAGTATTTTGATAATATAATCCAAGTCCTTCAAATTAATTCACTTGCGATATAAAATTCTTGCGAATTTATCAACATTAATGTATAAACTTATATTTAATAGACTATACATTTAAGATGTGAAAGACCAACTCTATCATCGCATAATTAATCTTTCAGTACATTGGCAAACGTACAAAGTAAATAGAACTTGTCTCATTTTTCGCATTAAGAATTCGTAATATGGTTGAACTGTTTACACGATAGAATTTAGAATATTTCGTTATGAATTCGTTCTGCTGCAAAATATATGTGCACACAGTGGGTGATATTTTCGATTCCTTCCTAGTGCTAAATGTGCGATAAAGACTGGATTTATTATTGGTATTTTACATTAATTTAAAAATATAAAATGCATAATGGTAATAGAGTGAAGTATCTCACATTTTCATTTATTGATGAATAGTAAAAATGAAGAAAATGTGTGTGTGTGTGTGTGTGTATGTTTGTTTTCATCATTATTATCCATGAACAATTCATCCAAATGTGTATGTATATACATACATAAATACACATACACATCACTCATTCGCAACAAAAAGATTCATCTTTTGTGCGTCCAATTACATGTCAAATCAATCTTATTGTGCAATTTTGATAAATGTATTTGAGAAACGTTTTGCCATTTTATTAGTGGCCAACTTAAAATTCCAACGAGAATGTTTCAAAAATTAAATGCTAATTGAATTTTTCTTCATTTTAATATTGCCTCATTATCTTTATCACTTTATATGCCTCATTAAATGTAAATTGCTGCAATTTTTCCGCATGTTTAAACAGGCATTTAATCATGCAGCGCTTAATGGTTACATTATTATTGGCATAAAAGTTGACTAGACATATTTCATAGAAAAGTACACTAATACATAAACAGTGCAATAGAATCGTCGTGGGAAAACACGAATAGATTACAAATATGCAAAATCATAATATTACGATCGATTTATCGTTCGTTGAAATGTCTTACGCTGAATATTATATTTTGTAGATGTAATCTACAAGTTAGTCTCATATTACATGTAATAACTAATAACTATCTACGAGTTGGCTTAAATATCACCGGATTGAAGTATTGCGAGTATATCGTAATACTTGTGTGCGGTGTGAGATACTTCTCCATGTGTGTATGTGTATCAGTGAGAGCGTAAGACGCTCAAGAATTAAAATCATGTTACGTTTCGTATCGCGATCAACGGCAACACAATAATATTAATAGTAAGAACAAACGCATATAATGCATATATTGTTGTAAAATGGTTTCTATTATCTACCATAGGAAGACAATATACACGATTAAAAGATATCCATAAAAAAAAAATCGTGTCGTAAAGTGTATGAAAATGCCAATATAATTTAGCAATTTTATCAAGCGATTCATAATTTTATGCGCAAAGTTCGTAATTCCTAGCACTTATTAAAATATGTGCACATTCCTCGTTGCATATATGTGCATAATAATTGCAGTTGTATTGATTCATTGTCTAAACGTTATTAATTATAAATACAATAAAATCATCGATGTTGTAATTCTATATTCGATATATAAATACCCGACATATAAATATACAAGTGTAGCTATATATCTTATATAATAATATTAAGTAAAATATTCTCTGATAGAGAAAAAAACATGCAGGTATGTATAATAAAACTGATATCAATTTATAGATAATTTTACGTTTGCTGAACTTTATTTTAATGCACTTTATTATCGCGTAATATAAATAATATGATATATACAATAGATTTGTGTGTGTGTGTGTGTGTGCGTGTGCGTGCGTGTGTGCGCGTGTGTGTCATGTTCGATTGTAACGTTAGAAAATAAATACCTTCACGAAAATAAGTACGTAAATAATGTAAAGTCAATCGTTTTTTAACAAACATGCGAAATCTTAGCTCAATCTCAACAATGATAAAGACTAATTGTCTTTAAAGAAAAAATAAAGAAAAAATCGATTAAACGATAGCAAAACTGTGATGCAGAGTTTTAAGAATCTGAATTGTTATACAAATAATGATCTAATTCGTTAGGTTCTCTGTAATTATCTTCTGAATATTTCATCTAGTCGGATTGATCTGTAGAAGTTAATAAAGTTCCGTATCGGAATCTGTATTGGAATAATCTGTATAGGAATAATCTGTATCAAAATCTATATTATCTCGATTGTACCAAGATTCCAAGTTGTCTTCATTGAGAAACGTAGTAGACACATTACTAAGGTTAGACAAATCGACATTAACTATGTGCAATAGCGGAGGTAGTCTCTCTAGATCAAAGCGGTCGAAAATTGCTGTTCCTCCAATAATCATCTTCAACATCACATTATTAGTCCGACTGCTACAAGCATCTTTAGCAACTTCGAGAATAGTACCCTTGATATATCTACATCCAGAGAGATCTAACAATTGTAATTGAGGCGAGGATTTGATGAGCATTGTTATGCCTCGATCACTAAGTGGACATCTTCGGCACTCCAATTCTTTTAAACCACACATATTTTTTAAACCTTCGTCAGTAATTTGATGAATATAACTGACAATCAATTTTTCTAATTTTACTAACGTAGCGATAGCTGCTAATCCAACATCGCTCACGTTGCAGCAACCTGTTAGATAATAATTGTAAAACATAATGATAACATAAAAAAAATACATACATATATACAATAATTTACCTGTAATGTCTACGTTAGTAAGTTGCTGACAATGTTGTACTAAATCAGTAAAGAAATCGTCTGATACTTTAGGATTGTACGTAATTTTTAAATCCTGCAGATTGACGAGGTGAATTAAATATAATATATCTGCCGTTTGTGCGGAGGGAAAGTCTCCATTAAGCTCCAATACTCTTAGATTTTTACAATGCTGACCAACAACTTCCAACGTATGCTTAGCTATGCCGATACATTCGATTATTGCGAGATGTGTTAAATTTTCTAGTTTCTTCAGTGCCTGTAACAATATCAAACAATATCAAACACACAAACGCAAGCGCGCGCGTATGTGATAAATTCATACATATATATATATATATATAATCCCGATTGAATAATGAAAACGAGAGAAAAATGATCGATTTACCTCTGCAAGATGATTGTCCTGGAGATAGTCGCAGCGGTCTAATGTAACTGTATGCATACTTTGCTCTGGCAAGTATAATAAAGATTTGCCCAAAATATTATTTCTGGTTATTAAAAGGCATTCCAAGTTTTGATTTAGTTTAAAGAGACACTTCAATTCGTTATCACAACTGTAGGTAGATGGTCCTAAACAAAACTTGGTTATATTTTTACAATTATTTGCTAATGTACGTATACCTGACGCGCAAACTGTCAGTGCAGTAATATTAATGCGCGTAAGATTAGGGCAAAGTTTTCCAATAATAGTCAACGTGCTTTGACTTAAATAATGAAGTGGCTCATCTATGTCTAATCGCGTTAAGAATTTGCCACATTTCAGCAATATTTTACGAAGTAAAGCTGTAGAAATCATATGGGTGTATGAAAAACCCCATGTAGTAGGTGAGATATCCAATGTCTTAATCATATGCCAGGAATCTTGGCTTAAATCTCTCCAGCGTTTGCAAACTGTAAATATAATAGTGAAGTAATGCACATTTCTTTGTAAAAGCAAATAAATACGATATACATACGTCTATACTCTACTCTATACGTGTATACTTGGACTCACCTATCTCTATACGAACTCTTTCTACAATTGGCAAAAATAGGAAGATATGTCTCAAGCAATCATCATTCAATATATGGATGGATACACTTTCGTTATCGTTTTGCAGATATTTCTGATCATATTGTTCCATGGTAGCCTTTCTTTCAGAAGTTTTATTCAAATCTTTTCCCACATTATATAATCTTTGTTCCATACTGTCAGGTTGATGCCAAGAATCTGCAGCCATCACTCTTAAATCTCTATTGTGCAATCTTATTTGTTTCCTACTGCCGTCTTGCATCGCTCTACAAACAATTGGTTACAAACCATTGTTTGTCTATGAGTAATTTATGCTAGTGTAGCCTCGTTAAACTTACGTTATTGCATCTGCCACTTTAGTAAACGTAACGAACGCGTAATTACTTTTCCCTTGAATTCTACGTAGGTAACAACTCTCAACGTTTCCATACATAGAAAAGTGATTGCGTAAATCCTTGAAAGTTGTCTGGAATAAAATTCACATCAGACAAATAGTCGGGTTTAGGTAGCAAATATGATACATACAGAGTTTGTATTAGCATGTTGTTAAAATGTTAAGATATGTGTGTGTGGCATAAAAATGAAGACAAACCCTTTCAGCCAAATTACTGACGAACAATTTTCGTATCGGTACACCATCTATCATTTCCGAATCTAGGCAATCTGGAGAGCGAAAGGGCAGACATGTGAAACTCGAGTGAGATGGCTAAAGTTTTCGCGTTGACGCGATGCAACGCGAATATAAACGTGAATGCAAATATAAATCTAAGGGGGACACTTGAGGATATTTACCGTCTGATACGACTAAGCCTATGTAACGAAGCATTTTGGCATAATCCAATTCTAAAGTATCCATCGCTGACTTCTATTTCGCAAATTTTAAAAATTAAGCTGTTTTCTATTTCACAAACACCCCCGCATTGTAGTCTTTATCATGCTTCGTATGTACATAAATTAAGATGTAGTGTATACATACGTATACGGAGTACTGGAGCAGAGAGAGCCTTAGGGAGGATTTACATTGGAGCGGAAAGGCGGCAAACCAATCAGAAATTGCACTTATAATAGCCACCAAGTGTTAATAATACTTACACAATTAATAGGTTAAATGCAACCAAGTGCAACTTCCGATTGGCTTCTACTTTTCTGTGTTAACGTGTGAATTCTCCCTTAGGGAATGGAATTCACAACTTGACAGAAAAGAATTATTCAATTAATTTATAGATTTCTATTGTGTTTTCCAAAGGAAAATGAACTAATTCCGATCGGAATTTTCGAACAATACATGTCCAGAAATGATGGTTTAATTGGATAAAAATGAACAATGAATCTCTGCCCTTGTCTCTCCATTGGCTAACAGGAGTTTTAAAATATTTTGAAATAAGCTAAAAATCCAAAGTTTACGATGATTTACGATTGATTTTTATAGTGAGAGAAATAATTTTACAAAATTTTTCTGTGTATTAACCGTAGAATTGATATACATGAAATTCATAAACATTAAACTGCACACATAATGCTTATAATAATAACGCTGTACAAAGATTGAAGTAGATTCATTTAAGAAAGAAAATATATATATTTAAAAAATTTTTATTTTAAAAATCACGATATAAAAAATTTTTTTAAAAAAATTTTTTTACTTTACAATCACATAATATAAAAAATGGTAGTGGTAATGGGTGGTGGTGGTGGGTGGTGGGGGGTGGTGGTGAGTGGTGGTAGGTAATAGTGGATTAAAAAAAATTTTTATTTTAAAAATCATGATATAAAAAATTTTCAAAAGAAATTTTTATTTTAATAATCAAACGATATAAAAAATATTCAAAAAAAATTTTTAGTTTAAAAATCAACTGATATAAAAAATTGTCAAAAAAAAAATTTTTATCTTAAAAATCAAATGCCATGTTATCTGCATTGAAGCTTCTTTTCCTCAATGTTTAAAAATTCATATCTTCCAGAAAAATAAAAATATTGACTTCTTTCTGGGCTTAAAGATGAATTATGTGGCTATTTTTTAAAAAATCGTGATTTTATTTAAAAATGACCGATTCAATATGGCCTGTCTCTTATACACATCGTGATTTGATTTAAAAATGGTCGATTAAAACATCATTTTATTGAAAATTGTTAAAATTTGTTTAATTAAAATGTAATTTGGTATAAATGTTATTGGACGATGTATGGAGTTTAATACCGAGTTTGCACCGCGCGCAAAGCGTCATTTTTTTTGAAAATTTATTTTTTATCAAAAATTGTTAACATTTGTTTAATTAAAATGTAAATTGGTATAAATGTTATTGGAAAATGTATGGGATTCAATACGCAGCGAGCGCGCCTGTTATGTACTAGTATATTTAAATTTACATAACTATATAATTTTTGTCAAATAAAACGACCAATTGCTTTTTGATTATAAGGAATTATATTTTTTCCATTTTTCTGTGAACTCTAATACCTTCACCCTTTGTTCCTCAAAACTTTGTCTTTTTGGTTTCCGCCACAAGTTATGATCCAAGTCCAGCATCCCTCCTATTATTTCCTAAAAAATAAAAAATGTATATACACATCATACATACATATATACACGACACGTAAATTTACAATTGCATTTAAATTAAAAACTAAAGTTTTCCAGTGAATAATTTTAACAATCTATCGTATCTCACCTTGGCAAAATTCTGTGGAAACATTTCTTCGTCCTCGATTACATGAGCATAACCAGGGTGTAAAGCAAACTCTACCATAAAATAAGATAAACCATTCGGTATGGCATGACGTATACCTTTACATGTTAGATCAACAATTTTCTTGTTAATGGACCATTCAGTTTCACATTCCGACAAAGCTTTCTATAAAGAAAAAAAAACCTCAAAGTAAAATATAAGTTTATGTAAAATTTGGCAATATGTTGTATCGGTTTATTACTTACCTTAAAATATATCGGTGCCAACTCGCCAATCTTTTTCGGTAACGGAATACACTCTAATTGCATATGTGAAAATTTACAGCGTCTTTTGTACACTTCAAAAAATATTGGATAAAGATCTTCATCCGTAAACATTTTTGTTAATTTTCTTTTCAATTCCTGTGAAAAAAATGTGTGTGTGTGTGTGTGTGTGTGAGAGAGAGAGAGAGAGAGAGAGAGAGAGAGAGAGATGAATTTTATATCGTTATATTGCGCGAATAGATATTTTGAAATTAATTAAATAAAACACAAAGAAGAATTTTACCTTCAGCCTATCCCATACATCTTCATCTAATTGCAACTGACATGCCACATGCTGTATAGGTGTCAATATGCAATGACCAGTACTCAAGGAAGCGTAAACAGGCAAGCTTAGACAAATCACAGAGTCCATTGTAACGACCATGTGTTTTAACATATTTTTCGAATCAAAGCACCACCAACAATTATCCATACACTTGGATAAATTCTTGTGCTCTTTAATTGCCTGTACACGATCCCACTTGTCTTGTTTTGCTTCGGAATCTGTTTGTGCGATTTGTCGCTCAAATATATCATCCATATGATCCATGCTCTGTAAAAGGAGATAGGTAGATATTATTTTCAATTTCAACATTTCAGTGATCAATAATTTCAAATTCACTTGGTCAATTTACTTTAGAAGCGAGTTTAGTAAAGATTGCTTCATCTTCATTCGTGGATCTTCCTTTTTCTCGTTGAAACTGCAATAGAAATTTGTGTTATGTTAAAATTTTTCGAGATACTAATCGTTTTGATACTAACCATTTCTTGAAGAGAATATTTATCGTCATCTGCAAAATGACGTACTCTCTCACCAGAGACATGTGTCTCGGCAGTTTTCTTTTTTCTGTAATTTTCCTGCTTAGATTGGCTCCTGGGCTGAAGAGGTCTTGCCGTACCTAACATACACATTTCCATTGAATATTATAATTTCAACATAAACAATCATTTATTTTTATTTATTTAAAACAAGAGATGTAAGAGTACCTTTTGCATCGATTTTTGTGAGAATTATATTTTCCTCTTTCACATTGACATTACATGATGCAATATGTTTTCTTGCGTATTCTAATTGTATTTTGAGCTGCGTTGCCAATTCCTAAATAAATAAATCATTCCAAGTAAATGTAAGATTGAAATGAGTTAAAAATCGTATTTAGTATAAAAACAACAGCTAGTACAACAAGCATAAGCGTACATCATCACCAATTAGTTCAGCTTTAATGATCCTTGCTCCTAATTTGTTCATTTCCGCTTCGGTTAAAACACCAATGCCTTTATCTTTATCCATCTCATTCGTCCCGCTAATATTCCCTAAATCGATTACTTTTGTAGACTCAGATTCAGGTAATTCGATAACTTGACATTTCTTTTCATCGCTTTTATCTTTTTTCCAACGATTTTTCATATGACTACTGGCAGTATGTTGATAATAATCGTCGCTATTTTTGGGTTTGCGATAGGTTCTTTTCAACTCTGAGCAATGTTGCGACGAATAGTCAGACCTATTGTATTTTCCAGCATGATCCCTGCTTGTAGAGCTCAAGTTCAAGCTCAAGCTCGATTTTGATCTCGATCTTGATCTCGATCTCGATCTCGATCTCGATCTCGACCTCGATCTCGATCTAGATTTTAAATGCTTTCTTAATCTCGAATTGAAAATTGTAAGAGAATGAGAATCTTCATCCTTTTTGTCATTGTAATATCTTTTGCAATACAGTTTATTCTGTTGAGTATTGGACACTCTTTCCGCTTCAACTATCATTCTTTGTATAGTTTCCAAGGACTAAGAAAAACAGCTTTATTAATATTAATAATTAATCCAGCACTTCACACACACACGCACACGCACACACGCACACGCACACACACACACACACACACACACACACACACAAATTGCTCTTTTAATTAACTTACACCCCAACGTTCGGCAGCTACCTCCTCTAAATGTTTACCATCTCGAAAAGCCTGTTCCTTGGCTCGCTGAAGACTCTTTTTTAGCCAATTTGCATCCAAAATCTTTGGATTATCAGATTTTTCAGGATTATTTTGAGGTAATCCATCACCTCCATCCCTCCAGTATGGATTCAATTCTCTGTCACTTTGTCCAGGTTTATTTAAAAAAATCATAGTCTCATCTTTTTCTTTCATATCCAATCCTTGTGATTTCACATTGGGTTTTGATAGATATGAAGGAATAAAACTTTCTATATTCATCCATTCGTCTCTCTTACGCTGATTATCTTGTGCTCTACAATCAACAAAATTTTCAATAGTACCCAACGAAACTTGATCTTTAACATTTCTCTCCACCCATTCAGATTTTGTGCTGTCATCTTCCTATAAAAAATATATTATATAACTTATATATTATAGGTTTGTGTAAATGTTAAAATAAAAATGTATAAAATTTTTTATAATCACACTGCTTGAAGATGAGCATTTTCTCTTTTTCTTATGTTTCTTCTTCTCCTTTTTGACTTTTCTCTTTTTAGATTTGGGTTTATTACTTGATTTCCTATGGCCAAATGAATCGATATCTTCTTCATTGTATTTGTCTTTGTTGATTTGTGTTTTACTTGTGTTTATCAAATTGTGCTCCTATATAAAATAATAAAATACATACACACACATATATATATATATATATTATATATAAAATAAACATAATAACACATTGAAAACATTACTCAAGATATTAATTTTACAAAACTTATTAAAGAAGTAGCATTAATTCTTTATAATATTTACAACTATATGTATTTATACAGAATAAAATAACAATTACCATAACTGCTCATCGTAGAAAGTTGCTTTGAAAAAGTCAATATTTCAATTTTTTAATATCAATCTTTTGAATCTTTTTAATAATTCTTCTAAATTTTTAAATCAATGAACATTTATATGTGATATGTCTACTCAACTTTCAACACCTGCTTCTTTTCCTCTTTTTGATTATGGATTTCTTACTACCTAATTAGAGGGGTTTTTGGTATGTGAGTGTTATACACTGCTTATACCTACCATTGGATGATGGCTCTGCGACGATCTTCAATCTCTCATCAAGGTTATGTTATACGACACCTTACAACTTAATACTTATTTTCACTTTTCTCTATCTCAAATTTATTCTGCTTTCCCTAATTTCCTTTATATTACTCATCCTAATTCCTTTTACAACTTTCAAAAATTGGATGATGACTACCTAATTAGATTAAAATAGATTAAGTGAATTCAGTGTTCAGTGTTAACAGAGAGGAGAAACCTGACTACTAACCAGAAAGAGGACATGACAGCGGCCTGTTATCGCAAAATGCCCTCGTACACTAACGCCCTCCGAAGAAGTGGAGGTAAACTATATAGCAAAATCCACTTTTCTGTAGTACACCGCGGATGTATAACTGCAATTTGTGGTGCGTGTCCGTGCTTAATCCTGCACTTTTCGATCGACTGCTGGAGCTTTATTTCGAAAAATTTCGCATGCAAAACTACAAATATGTATATATGTATACTTTTGAATGCGTAATTTTTCGAGAATAAAGCCCTAGCAGTCTCGAAAGTGGATTTTTAGCACGGACACGCACCACAAATTATATAATACCCGCGGTGCAGAAAAATGGATTTTGCTATATAGTTTACAACCATTTCTTCAGAGGGCGTTAGTGCACAAGGCATTTTACCGTTACAACAGCTAACAAACAAAAGGAGCCGTCCTCTCTCAAGATCCTCTCTGCGGTTGAACGCGCCCACAGTGTGCCTCCATTACGTGTAAATTTTGCCGCGCAAACGTATATACATATGTATACACTCGTCGGTCAGTCGGTGTAGCAAACAGATAGTATATGCATATATACGTACGTGATCGTAAATCGTCATAATTATATAATTATGTAAACATTTGTGGTAAAGTTATAATACATATATAATTTAGAATTAGCAACAGACATATAATTAACAACAGTGAAGCTGTGTCATACGTGATTTATAAGATTAGAATATCGATAATTTAATCATTCATCCAATTGCGTCAAATTCTCTTTGCATTTGCAAGACCATATACGAGTGACAATTTGACGGTCGACAGAACATATTTCGATACATGCAAGAAAAATCGTCATGTTCTACGTCATTGAAATAGCATATCCACAATACAATTTGCGTTGTTTAAAAATACAATAAGATCCCTTGTTATCAAATTAAAATCTAAGATTATTTACTTTTAAGATTTTTAATTTTATAATACGTAAATACGTTTTTTCTAATTACACAATCGCACAATTTTTTTTCATTTGTTTTATGTATTTACTTAACACATTGAGTAAAAAGTTACTCAATGACTTAATTTACCATTTACCATTAGTAATGAAACATGCAATTATTTCAGACTGGTAAAATGGTAGACTCTGATCGCAGTGAAACTGAGGAAGGGGACATGGAGAGACCACAACTGTCATCTGATTCTGTAACTGCCGTATTGCCAAAGAAAAGGCTAAGAGTAGAAAATTCTGAAGATGAGACAGATTTACCTGCTAAGAAATGGCAAAGTTCATTCAATGAACGATCACAAATGTTAAAAACTGATAACACTGAAACTATTTCAAACAAAAATAATACTAATAGGTGTGATGTGAAAGAGGAAAGATATATATTGGGTCCAGAAAATGAACAAAATATACAAGAGATATCAGAATCAGACATGTACGGAAAGAATAAAGAAGATGAACAAGATGATAGTTTGAAGCAAGAAAGTGAGAACAAGAGTGCTCCAGAGAATAATATTGCTCTGGACAAAAGTCCGGGAGAAATAAATATTAAGGAAGAAATTGTTGAGAACATGGTAATATAACACAAACTTACATTACTATTAAAATTAGCTAAGAATTTTTTTTTTATTATGTCAAGCGTTTGTAACTATGTATTGCGTATTTCCTCCTCATATGCGTAGCATGCAGTCGACGTTTTTTGACATTACATTTAGTTACATTTTCTATGCTACATTTCGTAATGTGTCCAAACTGTTGGTGTTTTGACATCAGCTTAAGTATGAAATCTGTTCTGTTTATTAAATAGATTTAATATCCATACATTGAATAGAATATTATATGGCTTAATTATAATTTTTTTTCTCAATAGAAAAAGGACGATATATCCCAAGATATCCCTATTACAAATACAAGTGTAACATCTATTTCTGAAAACAAGAAAGCAGAAGCGGGAGACAAAGAGATGAAAGAAGAAATGGACAAAATGATAAATAGAGCAGTAGACAACGAGGAAGATGAAATAAAAAAAAATCGACATACCGCCAAGAAACATACTGTGGACACAGAAGTGGTTGATGGATTGGAGCTTTCGGTGGAATGTGCAAGTGATAAAGAAGATTCGAGTTCTGCTTCGAGTGAAGATGAAAAAGATAGAAAACCACGTCCGAAAACGATAATCATCAAAGCCGAACCAAATGAGTCGGAACTGGACTGCTCAGAAGGAGAAGAAAAATCTGATTCGCAACAAATTCGCACCGACACATTGGAGATTAAATCGGAAAAGAGCCGGACAAAGAAAAGAGGTTCGCGAACAAGTTTCAGTAAACTGAAGGCTTCTGGCTCAGAGGACAGTCAGAATAGCAATTCGGATGAGGATTATAGTCCACGGACGAAGAAAAAAATGAAAAAGTCTCCGACGACGAAGAGATTGACAAGCAAACATCGTTCGGTCGAATCGAAAAAAGGACGAGGTAGAGGTATAAGGAGAAATTCTCACAAAAATAATGCCGACGTCGCCACCGACGATGTACCTGATGATGAAGATGCATATACGACTGTAGCAGAGAGCGCTAATAAAACGATAAAAACTAAAAATGGAATGGAGGAAGAATTATCAGAGAAGGAATCTTGGAGTAAAAGTGAAAGTAACAATTCAGAAAAGGAGGAAAAGATATCTACAAAGGGTAGAAGCAGGAGACGTAGTAACGCTGTAAGTACAGCAGTTTATCTAGTAAATAAATCTTGTAATAGCACAATCACGTTTTTTTTTTTATTAACGTTTTTTTCAATGAGATGTTAAATTATTTCAGAACCCACAAGATAAACAAATACAGACGTTGAAGAAGTATTTAAACATCGCTGGCGTGAAAGTAAAATCTTACAATGACATTTGGGCTGATTGTAAGAGTAACGCTGCAAAAATTAAGCGTCTAAAGGAATTGTTAGAGAAAAATGGCATTAGCGGTAGGCCAACGTTGGAAAAGTGTAAACGAGCGAGAGAAGAGAATGAAAAAATGAGGGAGGTATCCGAATTGGATACATCAAACATTATATCTGAAGGTTAATATCAAAGTTTTATTGTCATTGTTTTTATTGTATTAATTATATTGTGTTTTGCGCGCAACATTGAATTCGTTTTTATTTTAGGCCGAATTACGCGCGCACGAAGAAATATGGAAAATGTTAAAAAGATAATACTTCCGGACACACCGCAGCGACATCGTGAGGCTCGCAATACGTTTAAGCGTATTCAAACTGTTGTTGATAGTGATTCGGATTCGGAATAGAGAACGTAGCATGGTCGCCGCCACGAATGTGTTGAATGATATAAATATATTTTATAAGTATTAAGCATCACAGATGCCGCGATTGTGTATCTGTGTGTGCTTGTGTGTGTGTGTGTGTGTGTGTGTGCGCGCTCTCCTGTGTCTATGTAAAATGTTTTTTTGTATTCTCAAATTTCCATACATCAATTATCTTTATTTTTTTACACAATGTGTCTAGTGTCTATAATAATGTATCTATCGATGAATTATAATGTTCATGTACATTTATATGTAGAAATATCGAAAGAGAAATTAATTTTTATTACATTGACTAGTTATTCTTAGTAAAGATAAATTGCTGATGACATGTACGTGAAGAAAGTAATTTCGAAATTTATGTAACACCATCTGATGACAAATTTCGTTGTGTACGTAAATATGAAGGAAAAAAAAAGAAGGAATATATTGGATTTATATCAAATGATTGAGATTATTTCATTTTGCTTAAATACATAACGAGTCACTGTGCTACGCTTGAAGACGAAAGTTACGATACATTTAAAAATTTATTTATCTTCAATGTTACATTAAAATTATAATCGGATTATAATTGATTTGCGTCATCAAAACTAGATAGAATTGGTAAATCAATTTATTATGTTACACAATGTAACATTTCGAGTACAGAGCGCAACATGATCATATAAAATTATGTATGTGCATCACTGCGTGCGTGCGTGCGTGCGTGTGTATGTCACGCACGCGCGATTTGCATATTTGAAGTTTTTTGTAATCATTCCGATTAGGGATTCAATTCTGACTTTTTTTAAACTAATCTCTAAAATAATTTATAATACATTTTACGTTTTATTTAATACTTTATGTTTCTTACATTCTCACTCATTAAATTTACGTAAACATTATATATTTTTCTTATTACAACAAAAATAACACATCAAAAAATAGATAAACTTTTTTTTGTCTATTACATATTGATATTGATTCGTTAGTTGAAAAATTTCGCGATGCATTCTTTACTGCAAAATAATTTATCTTTCTTTATCGCCATTCTGCCATTCAGCAAATTTTTCTTACAACTGTGGCAACAAAAGCAGACTTGAGTTGCATGAAAGTTTAAATTTTTGATGGCTACTCCTTGTTGATCAGCGGCAATCGCTATATTACAGGCGGCGCATGGTTTTGCATATGATTTTTGATAACAAGGAAGACATAGTGGTCGATCGTTTTCGATAATATATTGTCGCCCAGCCAGTGGCACATCACAATCCCAGCAGCAAAAATGCTTCACGTGATAATTGTGCCCCTCTGCAACTGTGTACTCTCGTACAAAAATCAACTGCACAGTAAATAGAAATAGTTGCGTCAAATAAAGTGAGTATTCACCACTATTATCATTTTTTAAGTGTGGTTTTGAAAGTTTATCACTTACCTCATCGCAAGCGAAACATCGAGGGACTCCTAGAAACGCGGCCAAGTCTCTTTCACAATACAATCTGGTCTTGTAATAAAAATATACGAGATCCACCAACAGTTCGTTGCATACTGAACAAACGAAACACCCAGGATGCCAGGATGCGTTATTGGCCTTCTCCGCGATTACGACTACGTCGCCGATGCGTATGTCCTCATGGCATTTTTGGCACTTGTGCACTTTTCGAGTCGAGTCCACCCTTAAATTCTCAATGGCATCTTTTAAACAGTCCGTAAGTTGCGTATATTGTTCGTTGCAATTTCCAACGATGTGAGGGAACACTTGATTTTGCAATTGTTCGGAATGTATAACTGACGATTGCAGTATCGAGCTACTCAACTCGACTTGCAACGGATTAGATTTTGCATCGATAGATGCAGCTGATGTTTGCGTCGATAGATTCGATGATTCGGGAAAAGCGGGATCTGTAGAATTATGTTTGTTCGATAATGTATGTGGGCCTATAGTGCTTTCTATTATGGCTTTAGATGCGTCCATCATCAACGGATCATTATTCGCCGCTTTGTCATCGTTCGAATTACGGCAGCATCGTTGTTCGTTTATATTGATAGTGCAGCAGGTGGGTACAGTAGCCGATTTAACTATTTGAGACTCAAGTTTATACATCTTTCTTTCTGCTTCGTAAGCGCGTGTGCTCCCCACTTCTGTCCTTTCCGCCGCAGGGAGCAAATCTGTAGCAGCGGTAATACCTGCAGTTGTCCCTGCGGAATTGTTATTCTCCTTAGCTCCGCTGCCACGCGAATATAATGTGTCATTCATTGCATCCAACGATTGTCGGATTGATTTAGAAACAGTGTACGCTGAATTCTCTGATGTTTGAACGTTATATTTGTCGGCGAGCTTCTCTCTTATAAATATCAATCCTTTCTCGTCCAATGTGCTTCCGATAATATCATTGGCGTGTATAGCACTGGGCGGAAGAAGCGCGTCCGCCAACATGGATTCTGCGATGAAAGCTGCTGCTGTTTCGTCATTAGTATCTCTGTCGTTCAGTTTCTCTTCTCTTCTGTGTCCTTCGAAAACATCTTCTCTCTCATAAGATACATCATTTCCAGAAGAATGCTTTTCGCGAGCTACGGGTACGCTTCTTTCTTGTTCAGCAAAATCAGCAAAATGTGTACGAAGCGAAAAATTGACCATTTTACCATCTAAATCCTTTTCGTTTATCGATACGGTATTGTGTGCACGTTGAAAATTCTCACAAGTCGATTTCTCTTCGATTGGTTGCGATCTCGCGACATTGCTACTGACAGACACATTGTCCAGTGTGCAGTTATACTCTTCTGTACTCTTCGTTGAGATCTCATTGTTATTTGTGGCTGTAGCAACATCCTGTTTATTTTGAGCATCATAAGGATGCCTCGCATATGGACCTTTTACGGTAAAGCTACTCGGTGTACGTAATTGTACACCAGTAGATGGTATATGATGCGATTTATGCTGTGCAGGACTGCACTTTTGCATATCAGTTGCATTAACAGGTGTCATTAAAGAATGATCGAATGGTCGGGCACCCAACATCTGTAAAAATAATAATTCTGTATCTGTATTGTATGAAAATTGTACGCGTGCTAGGAAAATTAATGCTTGAAACATTCGCTTTCCAATATGTAAATATCTATGATGATCTTACAAAAACTGACAAGTTGTACTATTATACTTACTTTCATCACTTTGCCTTGTCCAACATATTTCTTTATGTTTTCTAAATATTTTTCAAATTGTTTTTGCTCTTGTTCACTAAGTTCATCACAAACTTTGTGATCGATATCATGAAGTGGTAGTTGTTTCTGTAACAATTGCCTTCTCAAAACAGCACCAACAGATCCTTTAATCGGCAATTTTTCTGCGGGCAAAGCTTTCATATAATCCATAGCCAGTTCTTTAGTTGTATCCGGCGGTACCCACTCGAATGTAGTTTCATCATCGTTTTGTTTCTCATTATTATTTACTTGCAAACCTGAAGATCAATTTTTTCCTGATATAAAAAGTATATACGTATATATATATATATATATATATATATATATATATATATATGAGGTGCGTGTGCATATGTATACACACACACACACACACATCTTTATATTTTGCAAAATGATGTATCTTGCATGAAAATCTGATTTTATTCAAAAATCAAAATAAGAATTATGTTTTGATTTTTGAGTAAACATCCTGAGTAAACTCCAAACAAATGAAACATTCAATGTACATAGATTATAAAAATAATGACGTCATTGAATAGTACTTAAAAAATCTACCACTTCATTAATACATTATGCGACTACAAAAGTCAGAAATATAATTGTGAATGATATACATGATCTGTCCCAAAAGTAATGAGACTAATTGTGGAAAAACCGTATTATTGAAAATACACTTAATATTTTTCAAAGCAGGATCTTTGAGCGTTAATACAGCGTTTCAGTGTCGCTGCCTTTCTTTGTAGTAATGCAGAAAGTTTTAACCGAACACGCCTTCCAGAGCACTCGTCGCGGCTGTTTGGACCCTTTTAATCGTTCTAAAATCATGAACCACCGTTTTGAGACGATTAAAAAGATCCAAATAGCCATGAAGAGTGCTCTGAAAGACATGTCCGGTCAAGACTTTCTGCGCTGCTACGAAGAAGAGTGGCAGCGACTGAAGTACCGCAGTGTTGACGCTCAAGAATATATCCTACTTTGAAAAATATTAAGTATATTTTTAATAAAATAATGGTTTTTCCAGAATCAGTCTCATTATTTTTTGAGACAGACCTTGTATGTATACATAAATATATATATATATATACACTACATAAAATACTTGCGCATGGATTTCTTTTTAAACTTTCCACTTGGTCCAAATAGCAGATCAAATTGTGGAAATTCATCGTCATCGACATCGTGGTCGTCCCGACTGCATTTACAATTCTTGCAAATTTTTCGCCAGAAATGAAGATCAAGACCAGGACACGCAGAATTACAGTTTGTACATGGTGCACCAGCTCCAGCTTCGTGCGCTAAACGTGGCTAAATAAACGTGAAACACAATCAACTTTCAATCTTAGTTTTATATATATTATCTTTCGCTCCTTTATCACACTTGTCGATTTTTAATCAAAATATTACAAGTTGAAATTAGATGTACCTTCCGCTTACGATTTTCCAATTCCAACAGCCACTTTGGGCGAGTTATCAACTCCTCCTCCATTCTTCAGCATGAAAATAAGACACTGTTGGAAAATAACTTTTATCTTCAACGCAAAGTTATCACGTATAATCGCTTAACGTATACCACGAATGTGCATGAATCATCTCAAAGCGGCTCAATGACTACCCATACGTTCCTGCACACCAATACTCGAATTTTTCGAGGTACAGTACAGCAGTCTCATTCTTTGAAAAGGTGTGTGCACGCACGCATACACACATATTCGGAG
Organism: Wasmannia auropunctata; assembly: GCF_000956235.1. NCBI lineage: Eukaryota > Metazoa > Arthropoda > Insecta > Hymenoptera > Formicidae > Wasmannia > Wasmannia auropunctata. Next base: position 414,760 of record NW_012026774.1, read on the forward strand.
AACGCATACTATCAAGCCTGTATATACGCCTGTTGGGAGATTTCACTCCCCACTACTGTGTTATCCTGGCCCCGTCGCGCAATGGAGTCGCTCTAAAGACTAAATGAAGATAGGGACAGTAGTGGCAGATGTTGTATGCAGAAGTGAATTTTGCGTTTCATTACGTGTGCATTAATTTGCACGTTTGAGCTTCAAGAATCTTATGATACAGCAAAAGCGAAAATCCCCTCTGAGATCTTTACCTCCTGCAAATAAATGCTTGTCGTCACTTAGTAGTCACAAACTATTTACTAGTGATTATTTTTCATGTATGCTCTATTTATTTACATAATGATACGAATATCTATCTGTAAACCATTGTAGAAACTCAAAGGAAAGGAATGATAAGGAAATACTAGAAATATTAATTGCTGCGTTTACATTACCAATATATGATATATTTTAAGAGAAACACATATATTGAAAATATCAAGAGAGTGAGAAATTTCGATCGCTTTCGAGATGTCTTAAATGAGCCTTCTACAATCACCTCAAGACATGACATTTTCATACTTGAAAAGCCGCATCAAATTCTTCTTGCGATATCTGCAATTAAATAGAAGCATTATACAAAATGATAAAAATATAAAAGGAAAGAGAGAGGAAAAGGGGAGCAGGGACTTATTTTTGTAACATGGAAAAAATCGATATATTACCTTCCTCTTCTTAAATTTTTTAATTAATGCTACATCTTTCGCCAATTGTACGATATCTTCTTCGTTTATTCGCTTCCTCTTCTTTTTATTGGAAGTTGTTGAAAATTGTTGTTTCAATTCCTTTCTTTCTTTTCGCTTACTTCGTTTCTCTTGTCTCTCGAGCTTTTTCTTTTTAGTTTCAGACCAAGATTCCGCTCGTTTTCGTCTACATCTGCTCTGATTATTTGTCCAAATCCCAGTGTTCTGATATTCGCTTAATCTTTTAATCCTACGCAATTCACGTTGTCTGTCTGCATAAGATATCGTGTTTATATCGATTTCAGGACCAACAAAAGACGATACATTCTTCCCTTTGAGCTCTGGCATCTTTGGCATTCTCAAAAGACCAAAACCCATAGCCAATTTTCCCAAATCAATATCTTTTAACTGAAGAATTAAATTACATTCGTGTTTATTATACGCTTGCACATATGAAACAAAGGCACGGTTGGCTTTATCAAACATAAGTCGATCCTTCAGTTGCATCTGCCTCATGTACTGTAAGCATTCATCAACAGTATTTTTATTCAATTCTGTTTCCATTTGTCGCAGCTCAACCTTTTGATTTCTTTTAATGAAATCTACATATGCACTCTCTGTTTCTAGAAGAAACAGCAATGCATTTCCTTCATTGCCAATTCTTGCGGTCCTACCACATCTATACAATAAAAAAAAAACATTTTAGGGAATAAATCTTGAAAATATCTATATATATATATATATATATATATATATATATATATATATATTCTATAAAATGTAATGCCGGTTACGTTACCTGTGCACGAAATTGCTAGCTGTAGAGGGAGGGTCATATTGCAACACCCATTCTATTTCCGATATATCGATTCCACGAGCCATCACATCTGTGCATATTAAGATGCCATTTTGGGTATATCGAAATTTATCAAACACTTTATATCTCTTGTTTTTCATTTTACCGTGTAGAGCAAGTACGTTTACCGACGGTAACAATCTGTAAATATGCATGCATGTATATATAGACATGATACAACTGCTCATATATATATATATATATATAAAACATTTTGCCTAATTTTTTACTTAAATTAGGTCTCCATTAGTTTTGATAGGGTAAGAAAATATAAATTAGAGAAAATTGATTTGATTGGAAAAAAACAAAACAAAAAAAAACACGACATAAAATAAAGTCTTGGGTGCATGGAATTTGGACTAATCGCACACGTAACCTTGTTTGATATTTAGTATTTTTCAACTATGCCCTTACGTCTGTATAATTCGACTGAAATAATCCACGCACGCGCAGGTAGGTAAAAATATCATATACTTCGTTTCAAATCCTATTGAGCGTATAAAATCTATCATTACTGGCAATTTGTACTCAGGACGAACGATTGTAAAACTGTTTTTTAAATTTACAGGCGTGGAGACATTAGACTTTTCTTTCACAGCGATCAATGCTGGATTTCTCAGTCCTGCCCTAATCAATTGCTGTAATTCTTTCGTCTGTGTTGCAGAAAACAATCCTGTTCTTCTAAGACGTGGCAAATAGCTTAAAATACTATCTAAAGTCGCAGAGAATCCCAAGTCTAATAATCTATCTGCCTCATCTAATACAAGAAATTCCTAGAAATAAAAGTATACCTAGTTAATCATTCAAAAACTCTGTCGCATATAAATGAGACTGTTACAAAAGGATAAACTATGTACCAAAGACTTTACACATAGACTCAAATTGTTAGAATTAGACAAGATATCCTTCAATCTACCAGGTGTGGCAACAATAATATTTGCTCCTTTCTTCAATTTTTCTGCATCTTTCTCAAGTGTCACGCCACCAACCAGTAGTATTTGCTTCAATAATGGAATTTCCTTTAAGAATTCTCCTAAAATTTCACTAATCTGTGTAGCCAATTCTCTCGTGGGACTGACTATTATAGCTCCTACCTCTGTAGCCTTCCATTTTTCAGTTCGTTTCTGCGCACACCGTTCGAAAAGGCATAAAAATTTTTAATGCATTACATTTAATACATTGCATAAATTAAAACATAAATTTAGAATCAAGCACAATCAAAGTTTTGAATTTATATATATATATATATATATATAAGATAGGAAGAGCACACGTCTGAACTCCA